>NC_050483.2:51650133-51950133 GCF_012460135.2 Molothrus ater
AAATTAGCACATTGCCCACATAATAATGTATAAATTCAATATTTTAAGAACTCCATTCATAGAATCATCTCTTTTTTGGAAAAATTGGCACTAGAAATTGCTTAGCAGCAGTCCCTACTATTGTTATTTGCACTATAACCCATATCTACTGCATTATTAGTGCTAGTGCATTAATCATTATTATTAATAGATATAGTAGGTGACTCCTGCACGCTTGTCAGAAAAAGTTATGGTGTGCACACCAAGTCATACATTACAGATGTTGGATGATGTTACAGTATAACATTATATCACATTAAATACAGTCCAGAAAATGAACTAAAATAAAAAGATGGGTGGCAATACCCTGTAGAAACACTACTTTCCCAAAGTCTGTCTTATACACTACAATGATTTTCTACTTTTAAGTACAATTTAAGAGACAGAATTCTACAATCTGTTTTAAAATACTTAAAAGACAGATATGAACGATGCTCACTACAGAGTTTTGGAGCCACCAGCACCTTTGGAGGCAAATAGTAAAGCTGAATGGTGTAATGGTTGTTTTCAATCAAAATTTATTGTTCTTATCCCATGTAGGAACTGCAATTTAACATATGTCACAGCTCACTCCTTCCAGTGAATCAGTGGTAGAAATCCTAAAAAATGCTGACAACTGTCTTCTCAAATTTGATATTGCTGAACAATTGCTGATCTCAAAGCAGGCAATTGATTCACCTTGATTCAAACACACTTTTTAATCTATATTATCTAAAATAATTATTGATATCTGTCCCTAGTTTTGGAGCATTTAAATGTAATCAGTTTCCAAATTAAAGAGCATTTTCTTACTCAAACACACACAAAAAAATAAGGCCAAAACAACTACAAGAAAATAAAAAAACTTCAATCTGAAGCACACTCCATAATGTTACATAAGCCATAGGCACACATGTCCAGAATGTACAAGGATATTAGGTCTCTAAATTTTAATAGTAAATATTCTTTCATGCATAGTTTACCTCATTCTTGACTTCACTCAGTTTTCAGAATCCTACTTTTGATATGAAATCAATTTTTGTTTTTCACTGAAATCAGTGAGGAATTCAAGGAAGAAAGAGGCAAGTCAAGGAAAAAACCCAACTCTGTGCATGTACCATTATATTAAATGGACTAAAACAAATTAAGAAAAATTTTAAGCAGTCAAATAAATGCTAAGTGAATTAAAATATGAACATTCTAGAAAAATGGAAGTTGTAACATACTCTAAAAAGCACCTGATTCTTTGATTGCAGACTATTTCTATGTACTCAAAATTCTCAATAACAAAAAAAAAAGGAATGAAAGGGTAAAGAGAGCACAGTAAGGACAACATCTTGGGTTCCTCATCCAGGTGTTTTTCTTCTGCTGATAAAACTGAAAGGAACGCACATTCCATTAAACACTTCCCTGTACAAGTCAGTTACTCTAAAACACCTTTGGGGGCACATTTTGTGATCCATTCAATATAATCAACTCTTACAGTCTAAGCTAGTGGCTAGACAACTTTGAAGGTCCCTTCCCTACAAAACCATTCTATGATTCTATGAATTGAGAAGCAAGCACAGAACATGAGCAAAACAATTCCAGCCTCATGTGGATCATAACTAAGGTGAAGAATTTGACTGGTCCTCTATCTGTAATGCTGCAAGAGCTGATGTAAAACTGAATTTAGAATCTGAAAGTTCTAAGGTTCTCCCTGCTGGTCCTTTGCCAAAAAACTCAGCCCATTATCATTAACATATTTTGAATCATCCTTCAGCAGGCAGTGCTTACATATAAATCTGCTTATTTGCTGTAGTGAAGCTCAGAAACATAAAATCCTGCCCTTGGTCCCCACCCAGGTATCCCCTACTGTAAAATATCATCTATTCAAAATTCTGAAGTTTTTTGTGCCACTTGTATAATTAGAAAGGAAGAAGAAAATATGCAGTTCCTTTTAGCAACAGGAGTACTCTTCTACAAATCTCAATTCTTTTTTAGAATGATTTGATAAATCTGTTAATGCCAGTGAGAATTCTGATTGTGAAAGAACAGCCACATCAGGGACTAGTCCGGAATACAGAAAAAGCAGAGTACTGTGACTAATATTGTTAATGCCTCTTTACACAAGATTACAGAGTCACATTCTCAAATCCTGAGGGGAATTTGGCTTAGCAGTTCACCCTCTCTGATACTTCTAAAGAACAGAATGTAAGGTGCTAAAAATATTTTTTTGGCAAGAAAATAATCTGAGACACTCTTAGGGGTAAAATAATTTCACAGTAGGGGGGTGCAGGCACAGGAAACAGTTTGGAAGGTAATAAAGAAACTGCAGTTTGTTGTGATCAACAGACAAAATAAAATTATGGAGTCATGTTCTCCATTCCTCAAAAGAAATGTGATTGATAACAAACTTTTTGTAGAAAGTATCTACTTAACGTTTTTCCTTTGAGTAGTAAATTACTTTAAATAGCGGTATTATAAACAACAGGCACGTAATGAAAAAATGGTTAGAATGCAGACTCCCATGGGATTTTTTTAACTGTCTTACAATATATCAGAAGCCATGAGTTTCTTTTATTAGCTAAACAAGCAAAAAAAGCACACAGCATATAAGATTAGTATTTAGTTAAACATCTTTAAAAGTACTATTTGACTTATATTGTTAATTCCTCTATTCATAAGTTTGTGTTCTCAAACTGTAAAGGAGCATGTGGAATTTAATGATTGATTTTTAAAGGCAATACCAATGAAGAATGGATATCCTGTACTGAAGAGAACAGGAAGTGACATAATTACTGAGAAAAAATTAAGAATTCATATTATTTTAGATTATTATATCAACACTACGGCACTACTTGGTTTAGGCAAAATGCTTCTTATTCTTAAAGCACTTAGTCCTCTCCCACTCTGTTACCAGCAATTTTTGTAGCACTGTTTCCCAGGAGAGACCTGCTGAAACACAGAAATAGGCACTCCCTGGAAAAGCTGTGTGACTCCTCTGTCTGGTAGCACTTTTCTTACACAATATTTTGACCAAAACATTTAGAACTCTTGCTGAATTTAGAAAGTTGTTTTTATTTCATATCAGTTTCACTTGTTAACTTATTCAAATATAGAAATATTATCTCCCATCCCAAACCAATATGTCAGTGACCATATTCTTCATTCATTCCTGCACTCAGCAACTTCTCTTTCAGAGAAGGGCAGTAAAAAATATGCAACCAGAAATGGTGCCATTTTCAAGCTGAAAAACCAACTCCCTCATCACATCAAAAGATTGTTTAATAGCAAAGGGCTCCCAGAGCCAGATAATGAATGATTTTCACAATGGTGAGTACTTATTCTCTTATTCTTATAGTCCCAGCTCAATAAACAGGACAACTAATTTTTTAAGTGCCTTTATTCTGGCCTTCTGTTCTACTTGGTAATAAATTAGTAGGGGTTTTTTGTTTCATACTACTGACAGTATATAATATTAAAAAATGAGAAGGACATAGCTTCTTTTTCAACATCCCCAGTCAACTTCTCTTTTCCTCATATAAGATTTAAAATTTCTATGAACATGAACCTGTCTGTAGCCTAGGTCTCCAGTGAATCTCAGGAGGAGCTATGCCTTTTACAACCCAGATTCTGATTTATACCCTATTTAGAGATATTTGTTTGAAAGTCAGCAATGTGAAAAAATAATGCAGTATTTTTTCCTCACAAATTCCACAAAGCTGTACATTGAAAACAATTTAATTTTCAAAAACTATAGCTCACAAATTGTTACCAAGAAATACACCACCATATAAAGTATTCAGTAGTAAAATAGATTTTTTTTTAGTAAACACTTTTTTTTCCTGACTTCACATTATGGAAAATCACAAGGCTTTTTTATTCTAGAAAGATGAAGCAGCTGGTGCAGAACCTGACTGGAGAAAGGATTCTGCTCTCTGTAGTTCTATAGTATAAAAACTACTTTACAGCTACACTTCATTGTACTTTAGGCTCTTATGCAGCCTATTCAAATCAAAGAAATTCTCAGCACATGCTTATATGATCTGTCTATTCAATTTATACTAAAAAGTAATTCTTAATACTTTCCAGATATTTAGCTTGGGCAGCAATACACATAAGAGTGAGCTGATACTTAATAAGTTTTGCATCAAATCTAAATTACAGCAACTGAAATCAATGAAGACAGATTTTCAGATTTGTTGTCATAGCCCTGCCACATGCAGTTGGTCTGCTTTCTCTCACTGGAGATCTCAGGGTCCTTTGTTTAAGACTGATTGCTTCCAGATGCCTTGGATAGTGTCAGTGGAGAGAAAGAGAAGGTATACTTCACACTGGTGCAATTGAAAAACACACTCTGCAAATCAAAGTCAGTTCCTTCAATGTATTTCTTTATCCTCTCCTCTGTTACATGCTGAAATACTCTTTCTTATGTTTTTTAGTCAAACTCCAGAAAAACTGAGACTTTTCACCTGCACAATTTCTTAGCCAAGGGACTCTGTGCTGCCCTATTCAGGGCAAGACAATAATCCTATATCCACTGGAGAACACTGCCCTGGATTGCATTCTGGAAGCCTTCTGAAAAGTGACACATTTGCCATATGAAAGATCTAATATTCTAAGCACTGCACACAGTACATCATTACACCATGACAGGGGCTGTGGTTATTAGTGGGAACAGAGCAAAACTGTGCCAGACTGCAAGTTCACATTCTCCAGATCATTGGTGTGCAACTGCTACCTGCACATGACATTGTAGCTCTGCATTGACCTGTGAGAAATACATCTGATGATTTTATTTCCTGTATTTCTTTACAGATTTCTAACAGAAGTGAGCCCTCTGCCATTATTGAACTCCCTTTTTGTGCAAATCAGCAAGCAGCAGGAATTTCAAAGGAGCAGATAAAATGAACCATGTTATAGGTCAACAGAAAAGGATATTATCCAAGGAGCTTTCACTATTCTTCCTGAGTTGTCTGCCCTGCTAAATCCATTTCTGCAGAGCTAGCAGTCAAGCTCCACTGGCAAACAGGATATTGGGTAAGAAAGTCTGTGTTTATTACAGAGCTCTTCTACTGTCCATTCTATACTTCAATGAAACACTGAGAAAACTCTGCACTGGAATACAAAGCAATAAACCGTGAGACTACATAGCCAAATATAATGTTTCCAAATGTTTCAGAATAATTCTTAAATTCCTACATTTGTATTTAAGGTGAGATTCTTGCAATTATAAACATGTGACACTGCAAATTATAATAATACATTTGGTTTTATTGTACTTTTTATTACATGAACTTTTTTCAGAAGAAAACTTTAAAAGGGTAAAAACGTACGTAGAAGACAACATTTCAAAAAACACGGTCATCAAGGGTATGCAATTTTCAGTAACATAATATCAAATTAATTTGGTTTTAGCCCACAGGAACACTAAAATACATAATAACCCATATCATACTAAAACTATTTTCTTATGCCATTAAGTTATTTGTTCTGGATACATAGAATCAAGAAACACAGAATTCAAGAGAGTCAGGGAAGTGGAAATAGAAATAGGAGACAGATTCACCTGGTAGTACAGACCTATTGAAGAGAATGTGGAACTTAAGTAGTTTTTTTTATTCTTTCTACATCACAGGCTTATTTTTACACAGCTCAAGAGATAAAGAGAATTATTTTGGTCCCCTAAGATGTAGGACCTGTCTTCATATAAACAGATCACAGCCTCTCACAAACACAGAGTTCCCTTTTACAGATCCTCTAAAGCCTTTCCCCCAGGATATCTGGATATTATTTCTTCCTGACATAACTCTTTATTTCTTCATTTATCTGCAGAATACACATAGCAGAGGCAGAAATTCTGGGACTTCTCTGTATTTCACATGGACAATGTGAAAACATTCGGAGAAGAACTAGAGGAAAAAAGAACAAGTCAATCTTCACTGGAAATTCAAACACTGCCAAAAAAATCACTGGATGGTGCTTTCTGTCATTGGCCAATCTGAAATGTAACTTCTAACTGAATTTTTGGGGACTAGAGACATAGAGTTAAGTCATGAAACACAGTGTTATGCTCTGACATACAATTTTTTGTCACTAGCAATGTGAACTGGAATTAAATTATTAGTCAGAAGTAAGAGGATCCATAACTCAATGTAAGCCCCTGAGTAAGACCTTTCAAGTGTTGTAACATCTGAACTCTTGACATGGTGTTTCTAAAATAACAGCCTTCACTCATAGTGGTGCACTAATTACAGTACTACTAGTTCTTACTGACACCTTGAAAATAGTTGTTGCTTCTTTCAAGAGAATTGTTTCTGTTCTATAGCTACAGTTATGTTATCACAAATTTGCTGTTTTCCTATTGCAATTTACCACTGCAGTTTACATTACTATAGCAAACACTGCTCAAGTGGATTGTGGAACAAAGGCAACAAGACATTAACTTCTCTCTGTGAATATGACCTGTCCAAATCAAGTATTTCCTTTGGTCCAAGTACAGAACTCAGAGGGAAAAAAAAAAGGCACTGCAAAATTTTTGCAATATAAATTGAATGCTGGAGAAAAGAATACTGCATTTTTATGTTCTTTTTTTTTTTTGCTTTTGTTTTTTAAGAACAACTCACATGGAAATTAACAAAGTATTTACTTTGAATTCTTTGTACAGAAATGAAAAGCAACTTGGCACAGTAGGAACAAATACACTTGTGAATTTAAAAATTACCTTATAAAAAACAGGTAAGTTATATGAATGATATCATATATATCAATGCTAGTAGAAGCCCTTTAGTATCCAGTGCTTACATTTCATGGAGCATTAAATGGTAACATTTAAAAGGAATAATGCCACCTCCTAAAACATGTCTGCTAACTCTGGGTATGGAGAAGAAAAATGGAAGTATTGTTAAGCCAGGTATGTGGTCCTCTCACTGGACCTGATACACAGGTGACCTGGCTGTGTGTCAAATGGTAAAAGTAAAAGTAAAAGTAAAATCAGAGCAGTGGGAACATCAACATGTTCATTCCAAACTGTTCTGCTTCTCACTTGCTTCTCTGTTTCCTGCTTCCACTTGGTCTTGGATCTATGTGGGGCATGCATGAATCATGAAGCATCAAAACCTCGTTATTCCCAAAATACATGATGAAATATTTAGATAAGATTTCTGCAAAATGTGTCAGAATTGCTAAAAAAAACAAAGACCCCCTAACAACACAAACACACACAGAAAAAAACCCACACCAACCAAAAACCCACAAAAAAGGTGACATAGGATTTTTAGCATAGAAAAATTTCCAAACTTCCAGAGCAGGAATATTTTTAGAGAATGAGCGAGAAATAATTTAATTTTTTGTACTATCTATACTCACAGTAAGCAAATACACTTTCAGTCTAGACCAGCCCTTTTAGTGAGTAAGTTTAAAAAACTAATGCATTGAAATCTCAGAGTTTGCTCTCTTACACAAAATTTGTCCTTCTTTATTTTTCCTTAAGCCATATGCTGGATTTTTGAAATTTCAAACCGAAAAAAAAAATTAAGAATATTTTATATGCTTGTGGATAACAATATCTAGAGACACTCTCACCATGAGAGTTAGACTTTAACAGCAGTGTTGAAGAGGAGACTAAAAACCAGCTGGTGGTCAACCATGTTAAACACAGCACCTATGAAAAAGTGACCACAGCAGAATACAATTACATAAGTTCAATAGTCTGGAAAATCACAGGAAATCTTATAAATATACATATATATATATATTCTGTAGTGCTGCTGATGCTGGTGTTTGAGTACATGTCATCACTTTGTATGCAGCATTCAGTTAATTACTCCTTGTTGTGTTATGCAAATCAAAACTCTGAATTTATGAATAATAACGATGACACCCCATCTTTTCAACACACGGAAACCAGTCCCCAGTGCTGGAGCTGGAGCCTTGTGTTAATGCAATCTGCCACTAGAGGATAGTGTTGCCTTATGGCTATGCACACACGTTAGGTACAATGAGTACATGAAATTACTGTAAAGATCAAGTTGCTTGTTTTCTAAAGCCAGAGGGGAAAAATTATATTTCAATAAAGAAATTTTTTTCCCTGAAAAGCCCTGAAGACTATTTTTTTAATAAAAATTAGAGAGTAAAATCACATGGCATAATTGTTTATTAGTTTATTCTTAGTAAATTTAATATGTAGCCTCAGTAATCTTTATAATGTTCTTTGTTTTCAAGGAAATGAGATTAATGCACCTCAGGCCGAGTGTACTACCTGGGAATCTCTTGGAAGGACAAAGCCTTGGTGCAGGGGTCTGACATAAAGCAGGTAACTGAATTTTTCTGTAGTGGTATTGATATGTGTGAGAGTTACAGGTATCAGACTTGAAAAGTGACTGAGTGTTCTGAGCAGTAGGAGCCAGGTCAGGCCAAGCTCAGGAATACTCACTTATGGCAGTAGCAGGGAATCAGAAAATCACTCCTAATACATTACTTACGCCTTCACTTCAGCAAAGCAGAGATAGATCAGTGGCAGATTTTAATTACAATGTGCAGATCACACTTAGGAGAAAAATCTGTGCAAGTTTCAGGAATATGCTATATTAAATAAAAAGCCATAGTGAATTGCTGCCATCAGGAATAGGAAAGGAAAGGAGGAGATACTGTCACAGTCATCCCCCACAGTTCTACCTGATGCACTACAAATTTCTCCATGTTCAAAATAAGAATTCTAATTTCTGTGAGAAGAAAATCAAAATCTAACTTCAGTCTGGTGATGATATGGAGAGATATTCTTCCATGAAGAGGGCCAGGATACATTTTACATACACGTTTTCAGCAGTGGGAATCCACAGCAGAACACAGCCAACGCATTTGGACCTATGATGACTTTATGATGTTATTTCACACACTGAACACCACACCCTTCAGAACCAGAAAGCATTTCTTCTTCATGTTTCTTAAGTACTCATAATTTGCATTACTAACACGACAATACCTACAGTAAGGTGCCTATTTACTGAGTTATTTTGTATTACTTTAATTTTTAAAGTCCGTAGGCTATATTTGCTAATATTTGGAGAAGGAAAACAACAGTACATGTGGCTTAGAAAATGCAACCTATGAGAAAGACAAAGAATCTGAGAGTGCAGAACTTTAATTCTCTTTATACATGAAAAAGGCAGTTATAAAAAGATGATCAATTATTGCTCAATGTATTCACCAGAAGGAGGACTGGAAGAAGCACAGGAAATATTAGTTGAATAGTACATTGAAAAGAATCAAAGTATACATAGTGATAATTCTGCCAAGCAGTAGAATTAGACCCACTATGAAGGCTGTAACACCTCTACCAAACCTCTACCTTATTCAGGAGAAGAAAACTGACAAGAGTCATAAGTTATCATGGATCATCTCTTCAGGCATATTCTATCTTTCCTACATATTTTTAATTCTTGTAAGATCCTAAACTGTTGCAAAACAAAAATCTCTAATCATTTGCAATCTTAGCAAAATCAATACAAACTGGGGAAAAGGTATTGTGTCTGATAGGTCCACTTGTGTTATTAGCAATAGTAATATGGCATTTTTAGGAAAAGAGATCTGAACTAGGTACATACGAAAGCTATTAATAATTGAGAAAAATCCATCCCCATTGTTGATGAGGTTCTTTCAGCTGTGAACACATACTTAGCACATTCTCTCTATGCCCTTGTACAAAACTGACCACGTAAATAATTCCCTCCTCTTTTCTTAGCTATCAGTTCATCAATAATATTGAGAAACATCCAATCTTGGAAACTGTACTAACAATTTCTGAAAGTTTTTTCACAGTACTGAAACCAGTCACTAGAAAAAGTAAATAGTAGCTACTAAAAACAAAAGAACCCAAATGCTTCAGCTTTGTCACACTACAACTGAAGCATTCTTCTTTCAAATGGAGTTATTTAAATTCACTTAGGAATACAATTTTTTAGGTCATCTTAATTTGAAATGAAGTAAATTTGAGTAATTTTGAACCCAGCAAACTCCACAAACATTTAACAGGGATTTTTCCTGTGAACTGCTTCATTATGCCTTATATTTCTACAGCTATAATCTCCTTGCTGTGGTTGTTTTTATAAACGTATTTTACTCCCATTTTAGCAAACTTTTGAATAACATCTTAATAATCAAGCTTTACACTTTATTGTTTGAGAGGATATTTAAGCAATAAAATTCTGTGTGTGATCTCTGCATTCTAAAGAAATCCACCAAATCTATCAGATCTTCTATACTATGAACTGCTTCATCCAGATAAGAGTTTGGGGTTTTTGGCTATGACTGCTGAAACTAGTTTTAAGTTGCAGTTCTCATTTTCTTACAAATTAATTTCATTTTCCTTGAAACATTTGCAACAGCTATTCAATTGCATACAATGTCAGAACATGTGTCCTGGGTTGCTCAATTAAATCATTTTTATTACTACTACATAATGTTACTATATCTGCACTAACAAGGTATTTGGCTGTAGGTATAAGTGTTCAGGCACATTCAGTTTTGCTTTTAAATGTACATGATTAAGCAACTGTGAGTAGATAACTGCTGGCAAATGATCTTTACAGAAATGGCCAAGAGCTTTCATAAGAAAGAAGTCCAAATACATGGTCAACAGAGATACTAAATCTGATCTAGAAAGTATTTTAATCAGCATTAAGTGGGTTTTTTGGGCAAGGAGACCTGAATTTCAGATTCTAGACCATGACCATTCACACATTACCCAGGGACATCAGTATAATTATTCTTTAAATTTAATCAACAAGTCACAGAGATATTAAGAAATTATTTTCTCTCATATCTCCCCTTTCAATCTCTTGGCTTTTGTGATATGGCTATGAAATATTCTCCAATTGCCAGTAACTGTGGAGGACCTGGATTTTTAATGTCAGAGTTGCAGCTGGCTTTTGTAATTCAGACACTTTTTGCATAACCTAAATAATAAAAACAAGAATGTTTCATATTCCACCATAACACCCATCTCATTGTTAATATAAGGGCTGTATCTGAAGCTGAGTTTGACCTCAGAAATTTTCTCATACCACTGAGTCAAGCAAGGCTGTGACCAATGAGTTACAGTGCTCAAAGCAGTGCAGTAGATGTAGCAATACTGATACTAGCAAAAAATGAGACACAATTTCTCCCACTTGAAGAATAACAATAAATAAGACTGCAAGAAAATCCCCATCTAAACCAGTTTAAGACTGCACCTGTTTATCTACATAACCTCTTTAGAGTTTCTTACAGAAAGATGAATACGAGGAACAGACAAGGCCTTGATGCTGGTCCTTGTCCTGAAGGTTAAAACCAAAATGAGCCATCAGACCAGCAAGGAGAGCAGTCTGCAGTGAATCCTTAGAGATGCTGTAATTCATGCTGTCAGTAACCTACCAGGCACCGGTTGCCATAGCTATAGCTCCTCTGTCCCTGTATACTGCAGTAACACAATCTCAAAGCCACAAAGGCATAAAACCTACAGAGATCTGTAGCAGAGGTAAACAGCCAAGCCTTTGGTGGTTTTGGCAGGTCATAATATCTAATATTAAAATTAATTTTAAAAAATAATAGGCTAAAAAGAACTTTTATTTTGCAAATGTCTTGGATCAAGGATGAAACCTGCATGCCATTTTCTCCCAGGCACATAATTCTTTTCCAAGTGTATACAAACCACCCTTTGTAAGGAAAAAAAAAGATCAATACTTAGAAAAAAACAACACTTCCAGAGACATTAAAAACTTAACAGCTAATACAATCTTGTTTTGGCTGGAGGCTTTAATCTGACAAGTTTTTAGATGATATTGTTCATCAATTTAAAAACTAAACAGCTCCTCCAAATGATAAGACTGTAAATTATGTGTTTGAATGGCTTAAGTTCTAATGCAATAATTGTATTGTGCCTGGTGAAACTGTCAATTTAAAATGTTAAAACAGTGTTCAAAACAAACAAAATTCTCTAGATATTTCTGGCTATTTTTCTAGCACTGACTTTTCAACAGAGCTGCATCAATCTATGTCAGCATTCATCTTAAGTCTAAAGCATTGCATTACTTGTTTCATAGCATTAAGTGATTTATATTATCAAGCACAAGATTGGTTGTTATAGTTATAATAAACTATTATACAAGTTACTCTTCTTTGTTCACACTCTGTCTTTTGGAAAACTGTTTTGAAAAAGTAATAAAATGTATTAATGTAGTATAGATTCTTATGAAAATACTAAACAAACTCATACTCATGGATCAATTCTAATTTCAAGTCATATTCCTTTTTTAATTCCTTTTATCCCCTAAAACAGAAAATACAAAAAATCTTGCCATGGCTACTAAGGAGATGCTGGAGCTCAGAAGCTAAATAATGCTGCTATAGCTCATGCTGGAAGAACTAATAGCAACATAAAAGCTAGACCACATTCTACAAATACATTATTAATGATGTTTTCTTCTCCAATCAGCAGATGGCCACTGAACAGCTCAAGTGACTGGTAATAGGATACTCAGCTTTTCATCTCCAAGTATCTGTGTCAGGTCTGTCTCGAGTGGGTTGTAACTGAAAGGTACAATTTGACAGGCATTCAACAGCAAAAATGTGATAGCCAGCTCAGTCTAGAGACTCTGCTTTTCCTGTGCAATCTGGTAAACAAAGCTGCCATGTTATTTTCAAACTCAGGGTTGAGTAGGCCAGGAGACTTGATTATCCTTTTACATCTAAAGGGTCAGCCCATCAAAACAGTTTTGAAACCCAGGTGCAAGTGGGACAATGGACTCAGTGGTCAGTTTCCATTAATGTCCATCGGGTGTTTTTTTTAATTACTATATTAACTCTTAAACACACAAACAAACAAATAAAAAGACAACAAGAACAAAAAAAAATAATCTGAGATGAATGGGAAAAAAAAATTAGTGTAGTGAGACAGACTACTGCTTTCACAAAGCTTTCAATGAAGGATGTGATGTGTTCTGCACACTCAAGGCACAAAATTTTTCATATGGATACAAACATACAGTATGGATGTAAAACAGCTGTACTGTCAAAAAAAGAATTAGTAAATTGACAAAATCAAGTGATTGTAACTCCCTTCTGAAGGAAACCTGGCATCTGCTGTTCTCAACAAAACCCATTATGTTCAGCAGTCTCCATGAGCTTTGAATTTATTAGAAGTTTTTTTATAATCACACACTTAGGTTTTCAGGGAATCCAACTGAAATTCAAGGGATTTCAACACAGACTCAAAGGCTGCCTTCATTACCTCGAATCTGATAGAAAAATTAGTCATAATTTAGAAGCCTTCTTCTTGTGAAAAGAAAATTACCATCCAGGTATATTTGGAGTAAGCCTAGAAATAGACATCTCAAACATAATTAATCAGTGAATTTCAAACATAAGGTCAGTGTCATGAAATGGTTTTTTATGATAATATTTTTGAAAATGTATCAGGAATTAAAGGGAATTCTACATGTAAAAGTGCTGCAGACATCTAGCAGCAGGTGATAAGAGTTGTTGAGTCAGAATTCTTAAAAATACAACTTTGTTACCTCCTTGACATCCATGGACATTATGGTTTCTTTCATGTCAGTATAGAACATAAAGACAGATGCTAAAGACTGCTCTCTGACAGGATTGAATACCTTAGGTTAAAGGTGGCTGAACACATAATTTAAATTATGTGTGTAATTTCTTATTAATTAACTCTGTATGTGTATAAAAACTGATTACAATCATACCTCAAAAGAACAATTGAAATTCAGTTTGTATTTAAAGCTACTTGTTATCACTCTTGTTAGAATCACAGTCCAGTTTGCCTTCTTCCTTATTCTGGGCACTGTAAAGACAAATTGCCATAAAGATAGACAAGAGAGATAAAAGATGTGAAAAAGAAACACAGAGATTACCTTGCCAAAATCACACTGCAAATTAAGAATAGAATTCAGATCATTCAAACCCCAGCTCACAGAGTATTCCCTCAGGCTTTTTCTAAGACATTTTTATTAGCTATCAGTGTTTACTGTTGCTAATTAATGTTAGACCATAAAAAGACCTTTTAAACACAAAGCATCTGAATTTACCATCTATCAAAATTCCACTTCCTTTGTAACATTTACAAAATAATCAAGTTGACTAGGAGCCTCCTGAACGTTCTCACTGCACCAAATGTATTTAAGGTTCACTCACTACAAGAGCCTCTCGGGCCAGCTGATGCCTTACCCTCTTCTGCAGCCAAGAGCATGCACAGGAATGCAAGGGGCAGCATCAGGTGATGAACTTTATCCTTCAGGCCAAGCAACACTGACCTAGACACAGCTGAGAAGCCTGGAAAGGCACCACCAGAGCTTGAGCCCTCATGGCAGTGACTAGAGAGCCTTTGCATCCCTTAACTTATGCATACTTAATAAAATTTACTATTTATTTGCTCAGCTTTTGGTCACTTTCCCGTCATTCTGGTTTCTAGGCTACAACTTATGCATGTAGGTAATTTAGCATTTAATTCAGTAATACTATATATGGAGCATACTGTTTGGGAAAGACAGAGCAAAAGATCTTTCTGTGAAAAGAATATTTCCCCTCTAGTATTTCAATTACAGTTCTATAATTCTTCAGCCTTGAATTAAAACCCCTGGTTGGGTCCATAATACAACTAAATAAGAAATCTTTAAAGATTAGGCATTAGTTCATCTAGTTTCTGACATTCTAGACAAATATTAAAATACTTGGACATATTTAGCAGAACGAAAATTCAAATCCAAGTTGGTGCAGTCAGAAAACTTGGGGTGATGAGTAGGATTTCTATATAAATGTGTGTAAAAAAAACCTTTATTTATATATCTTATGTACCTTATCTCGTTTCTGTACACATTTTATTTACCTTGTTACCATTATCCTCTTTACATATATGAAAGGAGCTTTAAATGTAAAATGCTCTGGGAATTATGTACAGGCACTTACCAATCTGTTTCTTTTCTCTGCTAACAACAGGGATTTTTCATTTCAATTTATACTAAAAAGGAGATAACTTTAGTTCAAATGCCTGTTAATTCTTCCTTTAAAAAAAAAGATTACATAAGGAAATCCGGGCATTTAGTCTATAAATTAGAAAACACAAGACAGGCAAAGGGCTGCCCATAAAACTGTCTTGATAGCCTGAGTGAAAGGAAGATAAGAACAGCTTTCACAATTGGTCCTTGAATCATGTTACATGTGTTCTCTGAACAGCCAAGAAATGTATGAACCAAGAGTCTACAGATGAAATTGAAAAGAAATACGTGAGAGTAGCAATAAAAGCAAAAGCAGACAACATACAGCATGCTGGAGAGACAAGAGCTGGTTTGGGTATTAAACTCTAGAGAAAAGTTGTGATTAATCAGCTGTGCTGACATTGATACATGCCATTTTCACAGCAAAAAACTGTGGACAGCAAAAGAGGAGCATAAAGTTAAAAAAACCCATGAACCTCTGTGAAGGAAATGCATGAAGTATAAAGATTATGTGTCATGATTCTGTGGAATACATGCAGGAGAAAATCTGTGTCAAAGGCCTTGTTTTATGACTTCTTAGTAATTGTCTACCTAGTACTTCTAATCAACTTCCTGATGTTCAAAAGAATTTCTAACATACCTAAGAACTGATGATAAAATGTAAATACAACTCATATCTATGTCAAATTTCTGAAATAAATACCAAACATAAGATGCAAACGAATTGAATGTTGGGGCAAAGTTTGTACAGGCATACCAGATAGTCAGTACACAGCATGATATAAATACAGATGGAAGAGAAATCTGCAGTTAAGTTGGTCTAACACTTCCTATTGTAAGATTCTGGTTTGAAATGCTTATAAGCTTTGCCAATGTTTAATTGCTCTGTCTAAATTCTTTCAGAATATCTGATTTTTTTTAAACCTTCAGTAAAAACGGAGCTGACACCTAAAATGTGACTGAGCAAAAACATTCTGGTTTGATGAAGGTGATTTATTCTTAATAATTCTTATATTGAAAAGCTGAATTTAGAATTATGAATTCCTCATTACAAACAGACTGGACTGGAGCTTCTGGACTGGGCCCAGCTGGAGGGCTACAAAGGTGACTAAGGGACTGGAGTGTCTCTTTTATGATGAAATGGGTTGAGGTAGCTGGGCCTATTTAGCCTCAGGAAAAGACAACTGAGAGGGGATCCCACCAATGTCTACAAATATCTGAAAGGAGAGTGGCAAGAGGATGGAGCCAGGCTCTTCTCGGTGGTGCCGAGCACAGGACAAGAAGCAATGAGTGGAAACTGATGCGCAGCAAGTTCCACCTGAACATGAGGAAGAAATTCTTTACTGTGCACTGACCATGCATTGGAGCAGATTATCCAGAGAAGCTGTGGATTTTCTCTCACTGGAGCTACCCAAGAACCATCTGGATGCAGCTCTGTGCAATGTGCTCTAGGACGACCCTGCTTGAGCGGGAGGTTGGACAAGATGAACCACTGTAGTCCTCTCAAACCCAACCCATTCTATGATTCTATGGCTCAGGATTTTTACCAACCAGTAGAATCCACAGCTGAATTAGAAGCCAAGGCTTCCATCACAATGCATAAGGAGATTTTGAGCACACCTGCAGTATCAGTTTGAATAACTCTGTTTTGTTCCAAGGTCCTCTTCATTAGCATTCACTTTGTGCACATGTTTGATTATTCCTGGAATACTCTCTGAATCAAAATGACAAGGCTTGCTCTTAGAAAAATTCTAGAAGCCATTCAGTGACTAGGTAGTTCTAGGAATGGTATGAGAACAAAATCTCTTGGCCCAATCCTCCAACATTATTCTTGCAAGCCTTTGCCTGGCATGACCCTGTAACATGTCTCTCTGATAATATGGCATAGTAGGAGATAAGTGGTGTGTCAAAAGCATTTATCCTTCTATCTCGGGCAAACAAAAAGGTTTTGTTATTAAAGAACCTTTCAGAATTGTTCAGATGTCTCATATGCAAAGATAGACTTTAAACTGCGCAGAGGGAATTGGTCTGGCAGAGGCCTCTAGACTATCACAGCTTTTGAAGACAGGGAACCCTGACTGCAGGAGTTACCCTGCCTACCAAAACAGACCTGGTGAGGCTCCTTCATGCTGAGGGATTTTGGTGCAGACCCAGGCAATGATACTTAAACCCAAATTTTATCCTTCCTAAGAGCTGGCCTGATGGCAGGATGTGAGCACAGCAGAGGAGCGATGTCTGTGCCACACATGCAGAGAGGCTGTGGAAGCCTGCAGAGCTCTGTCAGATCCCTGAAGAACTCTCTGAGATCCTGCAGCTCTGTCAGATCCCTGCAGAGCTCTCTGAGATCCCTGCAGAACTCTCTGAGATCCCTGCAGCTCTCTCAGATCCCTGCAGAGCTCTCTGAGATCCCTGCAGAGCTCTGTCAGATCCCTGCAGCTCTCTCAGATCCCTGCAGAGCTCTCTCAGATCCCTGCAGAGCTCCCTGAGATCCCTGCAGAGCTCTGTCAGATCCCTGCAGAGCTCTCTCAGATCCCTGCAGCTCTCTCAGATCCCTGCAGAGCTCTGCCAGATCCCTGCAGAGCTCTCTGAGATCCTGCAGCTCTGCCAGATCCCTGCAGCTCTCTCCGATCCCTGCAGAGCTCTCTCAGATCCCTGCAGCTCTCTCAGATCCCTGCAGAGCTCTGCCAGATCCCTGCAGAGCTCTCTGAGATCCTGCAGCTCTGCCAGATCCCTGCAGCTCTCTCCAAGATCCCCGCAGAGCCTGCTCGGTGCAGCGGCAGGCAGCCTGCCCTAGGGGGAGTGAGCCAAAAGCGCTGCTGGTAGAAGCTGCTCCTCGCATTCTGACAAGGCAGCACGGATTGCTCCTGAAAATCAGAAATCCAGGGTATGCATCATCTCAGGAGATGGACACTTCTGAGCACACGCAGACACACTCAGCCTCCTGAGTCCACAAACTCATGGCACTTGCAGGGTTAAGTCCTGAGCACGCCTTCTGTGTATGTCTTTCAACTCTTCCCACACTGAGATAAAAATATACAGCTATATTAGCTATGACCAATCCTAAAAACGGCAGAAAAAAGGTATGAAGTGTAGAAGGAGAAAATCTTGTATGGCATCAACAGGAGGTACAATTAATTGGATGTCTTCATTCATTCTATAAATACCAACTTAAATATGATAAAAATGAAAATGTAGGAGTTTTAGCTGCAGTCACCTTTATGTTACTAGTCTCACTCATCTGATACAAAATTAATCTTTCCTTTGATATCGTGTGGGAAGAAGGAATGCTAGTACATGTATGGGAACATTGTATTTAATGCAGCAAAAGCCTGGAATGAACAAAGACTGCTAAAAATTGCACCAAAACACACACCATAAAAATACTAAATTTGGACATGAAAAAGAGATGAACTATCAAAAATAAATATGTCCCTTCTACCTCCTAAATGCTAGGCAGAGACAATAAATTTTAAACAGATTATTATATAATATTTTCAAGTAATGCTTAACTCATTATAGAGACAAAAAAATAAACGCACAGAAATAGAGGAAATGTGAAAGCAGACATCCTAATTTATAAATGTCACAAACAGAGTTAACAGAGTTGCCTGTCTCTGAGGTTTTTTCCTGAAAAGATCCAAGTCCATGACATACAGCAAAGTCTTGCTTTTAAGATCTTTTTATTTGCTTCACTGAGGCAGAGAAACATCAAGCGATTTGTACAAAGTGTTTTAACGTTACTATTTTTGTAATTCCCATCTCTCTGGAATTTGGGTATCAGCACACAAATTCAGGCACTTCTCATAGGAATTGGCATTCTGGATAAGACAAATGGTTCATCCGGCTTAATAGCCTGTCTTTTACTTTGATCATCCTCTGAATTCCCCAATGTAGGTCATTTTAATACTTAATAACCACTGTGGTAACTGTGGCCACAAGCAGATAAAAATGTTTTAACTATCATTAGATATTATTAGATATTTTTGTGATATATTATTTGTCCAGAATAGTTCGGAATCTCTGAATAGATGCTTGTGATGGTTTAATCCCAGCAGCCAGCTCAGCATCACACAGCTGCTTGCTCACTTATCCCCAATGGAATAGGAGTGAGAATCAAAAGGGTAAAAATGGGAAACTTCATAGGTTGAGAAAAAGACAATCTAATAGTAATTAAAAGAAAATACACAAAAAAAGAAAAGAAGAAAATATTAAAAAACCCAAAACAATTGCTCACCACCAACAGATGCTCAGCCAGTCCCCAAGTAGTGCCAGCCTCAGCCAAGCTCCACACACTTCCATCCAGTTTTAGTGCTGAGCAAGCCATCATAGAGTATGGGATATCCCTTGGATCAGCTGGGGTCACTGTCCCAGTTGTGTCCCCTCCCAACCTCTTGTGTACTCACAGCTTCCTGATTGGTCGGGCACTGTGAGGAGAAAAGTTCTTGAGGTTGTGTAATCACTGCTCAGCAATAACAAAAACATCCTTATGTTCTTAGCACTGTTTTCATCACAAATTCAAAGCACATCTAGCCCCATAGAAGCTACAATGAAGAAATGTAACACTATCCCAGTTAAAACCAGTACAATGCTTTAGTAACATTCTGCATGAGCTGTCCATTCTCATTATTTATGTTTTTCAAGTTCATTTGAAAATTAAGTTGGCCCAAATAGAAATCCAGAATCCATGTGTTAGTTAATACTGAAAATTCTTACAGCTAAGATCCAGATAGCATAATCATTCATACATGAATTTTTTGTCATTTTTTACTAGTCCAAATTTAGCAAACATACAGAGTAATATGCCTTATATACAGAGTAAACTAGAAGGCACCAAATATGCATCATACTACTAAACAGACATGTGATTAATTATGGTTCTGAACATGTATCTCTGATTCTGTGTTAAGTGATGACAATAATTGCCATTTGTAATTATGTGGTCACATATAGGGCTAAAATATCATGTTGTTTTCACGCATGAAGCTCCAAGTTTGACCTATTACTAATTACCTCAAAAGAGTCTGACTTTTATGCTGCTGTGAATAAATTGTTTTGCAACCTTTACAATACTGCAGATTGTGACAGCAGGGCATTCAACACTAATGGATTTTAAAATAATTGAGAATCAAAGCTTTATAATTTAGATTGAGAGCAGCACAAGAATTATTTAATGTGATTCAGGGTAAGTAGAATGAATTCATGCTTGTAGAGAAAGTTCCTGAAAGATGTTTAAGCTTTTTTTGTGAAGTTGAGTATACTGGTTTTGCAGCTTTTAGTGTTAGATTGCAGAGAAGCAGAATCTATTGCAGGTGCTGATTAAGTAGTTTGTTCCCTCAGTTAGTTCCTTCAGACATAATCTGCCAGTTCCACTATTCTTGCCAGGAAAGTTACCTTAAGTAGTATTTTGGCTCATGCAAGCATGAGAAAAAAAAATGTTTCTATTTCAACCCATCTATTCCAGCCTCTTTACTGCCATTGGCCCTTCAGGGTTCAGCTCTCTCTATCTGACACAGTGTGCCAGACAACCAAAGTCTGCACCAGTCAATGAAGAGATGTTTTGGGAAACAGCCTGACAATGTTTGACAATTATGTATTACGATGACAGTTCACTGGCTGCTAAAACCTTGTCCACAACTGCTGTTGCATAGTTTCAGCTGAGCCAAATTAAGAGCTTCCTAGCAAAAGGTCTCATTGTCTCCTGTCACCACTGCTCAGTTAGTTTTCTGCCATTTTAACAAGCTGAACTGGCATACCACCCAATTAAACCAGAGACAGGGCACGGGAAGCAATAAAGCCATACAACTGGGGATGGAATATGTTATCCCTGTCACAGTGACAGTGGTCTGTTCAGTAAACTCAGGCCAGAGCATGGCTGCTCAACCACTGTAAAGGGATTAAAAAACAAGCAACAAAAACAAATGAAAAGCAATCAGACAAGAATATCCAATACAGCTGGAAAGGACTAATTGTGTAAATATTCCCCTTTCATTGGCACACAGGACACTTGGCCCAGATTCAAGCTATTAAGTATTATCCAGGTGTTTTACACAATACTTGACATTATTTGGTGGCTTAACTTTTGCAGATTTAGAGAATTTGATCAGTACAGTAAAAAATGCAAATTGAAAACTATGCTACATGCATTAGTTTTTGACATTTTAATTAGAGTGATAACCTAATCCATGTGAATATATTCTGGTTTTTGAAAACACCTAATTTGCATAAAATGTTCAGAAATTAATGCAAATATTAATATAGTCATATTCACACTCAAATTACATCACCTTATTTACATAGTTATTCCTACTCCATAGCAGAATAATTAGGTCCACAGTGCCATACCGTTGTAGTAAAAGTAAGATTTCATCACATAAGTCACATATCTTAGTCTCAGGTTTTATGAAGGCACTAGAGCATACAGACAGAACTATTTTTCTTGTAAACCTCCTCCACACACTAATTATTTCATATAATAGAGCAGGCCTTGAAAAACACAATTGCTTTCTGTTACTGGTGAATTAGACTCTGCAGCAAAGCGAGGTGAGGGGGAGTCAAGTTTGCACAAGAGTTTCTACATCTGTGGTCACAAAGAAAACCTCATAAATGTTAACTGAGTCAGTGCCAACTTTTGAACCTGTATTCAGTTCAACATATTGATTCAAGGTTTTCCCAACTAACTGCAAAACAAGAACAGACAATTTTTGCTGCTCCTGTTCAGAAGTAGTTGGGTAAGAATGACACTGACAGAGTTTTTCCATTATTTAGAAAAACTATGAGCACTAGCAGCACAAAAGAGGCCAAGAGCCAATGAGAAACTCATTAAGCTGCTTAAACTGATCTAAATCTAGGCTGTTGAGGTCACATCCCGCCCCCGCCACATATTTCCACCCCCTTCCTTCAGCCAGTGTTAGTGTTTACAGAAGCAGGTGGTGGTGTGCCAGTTCAAGGCAAAAAAAAAAAAAACAAAACCAAAAAAACAAACAACAAACTCCAAACCAAAACTAAACCAACACACCAACACGTCATTTTGGGAGGATAGTTTTCAACCTGATCAATTCTATGAGTAGGTTTAAACTTCACAGCACCAGCATCAGTGCAGGGGAGGGAGATAGGAGCACAACAGCTGGGAATTAAGAGTAGTTTAAGCTTCTACAAAACTGTAACCTAACAAAGTGGAAGCTCTTGAGTTTATCCCTACCCATGCAAACCCTTTCACACACTGATTAAACTCCAGACTACAGATGGAGGTAGATTTCTTTCCTTTGCTGTCTATTAGTATTTCAAAAGTCCATGTTATTCTGTTAGTCAGAAATGTCATTTATTAGTAGCAACTCATTCATGACTGGCTCTCAGCAGAGGCACAATAGTGATAACTGCACCTCATTTCTAAGCTCTCAAACCAGAGATGAGAGAAAGGATAAGAGGCAGACATAATTTGTTTCCTAGCACTTAAGAAACAGGAAAGGAAGAGGACTGAAGTAAGAGGAAGCAGCTCTCCACAGCCAGTAAATTCCTTTGCAGTGCCTGGAAAATGCAAAGTTTCTTCGTCTTTTTCACCACAGCAAAACCAGGGTTCAAATATAGTGGATACAAGCTGATACAAGTATCTAACATTAGATACCATCCTACCAGATACCAGTGCTTATTGGAATTCCATATCCCAAAAATGAGAGCATATCTGATTGCTCATGCTGGATTTTATACTCGCAGGCTGGGTAAGGAATGAGATCAATTTCACTTTTACGCTGTATTTATTAAGTAGTATTTTTTCTATCCTTTAGCAGTACAACACAATTAGAATTTAACAAGTACAACCAATCTAAATTTAAAATATTTTATGTCTCGGTGCTATTAGGACTGCTAATGTCCTTTGCACTTTTTCCTCAGCCAATAATTAATTTGTGGCTTAATCTGACCATGGGAGAAATACAGTTTGTAAATTTTCCAGATGGAGTATTTGCACATTTCTTTTGTCTTAAGATTGTCCTAAATATTGCATTCTGGTTTTGGGAGATTAAAAAGTGATTTGCTTGGACAAAAAATTATCTCTAGTACGGGTGAGCATGATGAAAACATGCACAACCAAACTCAGGCTTTTAAAAGCAATCAAGATATCATTTCAAAACCGGTCTGTAACTTCCCAAAGTTCACCTTCCCCATCCACACGCTGCAAGCGCATATTGAAGTCCTCAAAATGATGACGGACACACGGTTTTCGCACGAGAGGGCCAACTAACTTCAGGCATGCTCTAGATTGTTTTCTTGTTGGGTTTGTTTTGTTTTGTTTTGTTTTTTTCCTTTAACGTTTTCGCTCCCCAGTGACGGGTGCCCCTCGCCCAAGAGCGGCGGAGGCAGCGGCTGCCGGGACCCCCCGCTTCCCACGGGCCGCAACAGGACGAGCTCGCCGGAGCCTCGGGGCCCTGAGGGCACCTCAGCCCGTCCGGCTGCCCCGCTCAGCCTGCGGGAACACCCCGAGGCGTGGCCGGAGCCCGGGCGGAGCAGGGGAGCCCTCGTGGGAGCCCCGATGCCGCCGGGAGAGCTCCGGAGCGGTCAGGAGCGCTCCGATGCCGCCGGGAGAGCCCCGGAGCCGTCGGAAGCGCCCCGATCCCGCCGAGAGAGCGCCGGGGGCGGAGGCGCCGCCAGCCCCGCCCGCTCGGTGACGAGAGCGAGCTGCGGCCCACGTGACGCGCGCAGCCAATGGGCGGGCAGGGCCCGCTCCCCGCGGGCGGGGGAGGAAGGGGGAGCACCAAGGCCGCCGCGGAGCGGGGGAGCGGCAGCGCGGGGCGGGCGCGGCGCGGAGCGAAGCGGGGCCGGCGGGGGCTGCGCCTCCGCGGCCATGCCGAATAAAAACAAGAAAGAGAAAGTGAGTCGGGGGGGATTGGGAGAGACGGGCCCCGCGGGGAGGCTGTGGGGTGCAGGCCCCGCGGGGAGGAGGGGCCTGGGGTGGGGGGCGGCAGCGGCGAGCGGCGCCCGTTCCCAGGCGCTGGGAGAGCCGCGCGAGGGGGAGCCCCGGGTGAGGGGCAGCTCCGTCCCTCCCTCCCTCGCTGCGGTGTGCCGGCCTCCCCCGGGTGCCGGGGAGGGGGCAGCTCCCGGCGGGGCCTAGTCCGGGGGTGCCGAGGCGGGGTCCTGGTACCGACTCGCCGGCGGCCGTCGGAGGGAGGGAGTCGGTGGAGGGCGGCCGTGGGTTTGGCGTGCGGGGGAGTGCTGGAGGGAGGGAATGGGAAACGTGTCCTCAGCCCGGGCTGGCTGAGGCGGAGCGGGGAGCGGGGCTCTCGCTCGGGGCTGGCCCGGGGGCGTTGGTGAGGGGGAAGGGATTATTTCCATGGCAAGGTGGGGGCGTCCGTACCCACGGCGTCTTGCCCGGGCCCCGTCCTGGGAAGTTTTGCTGCTGCGTAGCTCTGGCTGCAGTGGGGGCTGTGCTTGGGGGATCTCCATAAGTATTCAAGGAGCACTGATCGCCCCTCGGAGGCTTTCAGCTCCTTCTCCTGACAATAGAATGAACCTAGCTTTGGCCCCGCTTTGCCTCAGGCTCCCGGGAGTGATTTGTCTGGCGGCTACGAAAGGGGCTTGCACAAGTAACGATAGCAGAAAACTTGTAAACCCGGCAGGAAGTTAGCTGGATTGCACTTTATTTTGTGTGATAGGCAATTAGCCGTGAGTGCAAGTCAGAAACAGTGAAGTGTGCTGTCCTCCTCAGCCAGCTGCTGTGCTCCTCGACCGCTTCTGTTTAGCTTTTAGTTTGTCAACGTCAGTTTAAAATTGGATGTAGGGAAGTTGAGTGTTGAGGTTTTTGGGAGTTGTTTGCTTTAAATTTTCCCAATATCCTTGGCCCTTTCGATGTTAAAAACATTGAAACTTTTTTTTCACTTTTCTGAGAGTAACAAATCTCAAAAATGGGTGAAGGATTCAAGGGAAGTACAGTGCTGTGATGCAGAAAATTGAGTTGTGGGGCCTACTTCTAACAGTGGACTTTCTAGCCCCTAGAACAGACAAAATAATAAAGTGTAAAACGTGTACTATACTGATGCTAGCTTCAAAGCTAAACTAAATATAAATATTTCTGAAGCAAAAAACCAAAGACAGCAAGGTAGTAAAACTAAGTAATTTCTTAGACATGGTTCAAATCATTTGCATTCTTTGTCCCTGCCTGCTTACCTATGTGAAAGCTTATCTTTATAGGTGAATTTTGAGGCATAAATAAAACTCCAAAGTCTTCCTACGTATAAAAAATTATTAAAGTGGCTTTGTAGAGACTTTCAGTTCAATATTATCATCTTCCAGTTAAATTGTATCACTTTTATTCTGCCAACTTTATTACTTTTAGCAAATATCTAAAAAAGCCTGATTCCTTGACTTAAGAATCTATCTAGAGCTCCTTTAAAAAAAACCAAAAAAAACCAAAAACTGAAACTTCAAACTTTTTTTTAAGGAACCTGCAAAATCAGTTAAGAGTGGAAAAAGTGGCAAAGATGGACAAGATAACCAAGAACATGAGGTAAATATTACTAAAAACCATAGTATTTTTCACAGTCTTTTCACAGTCATTTGTAATAACTTCTGAAAAGTGCTTTAAGGTTTTCTACGTTGTTATTTTGACATGATGATAGTTTTGAGGGAAAATGACTCTGGAACTACTGCCCTGGTATTTGGCAAGATATAAGATGATGCTTTTAAGGAAGTCAGTTTTATTTGGAGTAAATAAATATTTGCTTGTTACAGTCTTAAATACTCATGTATTCCCTTTTTTGGTTATGAGATGCACATCTGGTTTATTTTCTGCTTTTATTGTGAGTTTTTGGGCTTCTCTTCTTGTTGCTCAATGTCGTTTTTAGAATTCTCTGTAATTCCCAGAGGTCTCTTCTCTCAAACTGTCGATGCTGGCATGTCAGGTAAGTGTCAGTATCCTGGTTTATTGTCAGGAGACCTTAGGCTTAATGAGAGGCTGCCAGCTGTTGTGTTATGTAGATCCTTTTTATAGGTATACCATGAAGTGTGCCATTTTTGACTAATTATTCTGTTGATTTTTTTTCCTTCTGCATTTCTTTCTGTTTTGCCCACTAGCAAGGCACAGCAACTTGAAAAGGGACGATTAAATCATTATTTACTCCCTTGCACACGTTCATCCAGAAACTCAGAATTAGTTTTGTTTGATTTGGAAATCCACCATTTACGTTAATTTCCTGAAATTTCTTTAAAATGTTCTTGGTAGTTTAAATGTAAAATGGTATTCTGAAAAGTTATGTATTTCAGCCTCTAAACAATTCTTGATACTGAAAGATAATGTTTGAGAACAAAACACTCATCCAGCTTTACCATTTTTCCTGTCCTGAAATGACTGTTAGGGGTAGGTGGGTTGGACTATTTATTGTATGCAGCTCAATGAGTTTTCATTTGTCTGTTGTGCAGAGTGATTCATGCTACTGTCATAAATCAAGAAGATCATTAAAACTTGTAATTTGTGTGTAAAAGTATTTTGGTAAATTCCTGTGAGAGTGATTGAGTTTTGATGGAGGGAAGCTAGCTTCTAGAAAGGATCTCAGCTACCAGGGCAGCTTGTAGAATGAAGTGGGAAATGTATCAGTGTAGATGTTCATAGTGGTGTAAATAGATGTACTTCATTGTGATGTGTTCTGTCTTTGCAGTATTATTGCTATGGTATTAAAGAGAGTGTCACTTGGCCATATTTTTAATTCCTGTGTAGTTGTAATACTCATTATTATCACCATCTTTGGAGTACATTTTTGACTACTTATTTTCTCAAGCTTCTGAATGACAAGTTTCTGAGACCAAGACTATTTTCTTATTCCCTCTTGGTACTTCAGGATTGAGTGTAAAGCTCCCCAAGATAATAAGTGAAGAGCTTTGTATGGTAGCCAAAAATGTGTATGTGGGTTTCTTTGTCATTTCTTCCTGTCTTTGCAGATCTAGATTTTTGGGTTTTAAACTTGAAATGTGAGAGAGATGAATCTCAATTGAAGAATATGTTTTAGTGTTCATACACTCTTTCTTTTGTCCATCCAGGTAGAATTCCCAGTGAAAAGTACAGTTTACTTGACCATATGTGAGCAGGGCAGAATGGGAAAGGAACTGGGAATGTTACTGGCACATACAGTATGGTTGTCATTCCCAGTGGGCATTATTTAGTCTCCATACAGTTTTGAACACCTCAGTGCTTGACTCATTATCTTAATTAATAGAGTAATTGCACACAAAATAGTAATGTAGACTTTGCATTCTAACGTGGCTGGCTGTAATCCTGCTGGATGTTAGCTGGTGTTTATATGAACAGAAAGGAGGCTATTTATTAACATAGTGAAGATTGGTAAATACAGAAATATTCAGGAGCATCCTGTTAATACATTTTTAGGTTTCCTTTCTCTTTGAAAAAGGTTGTTGTCATGTGTCGTTCTACATATGTTTTAATATGGCTTTTAAAAAATCCTCTCCTAGACTATGAGTAGGTTTGGAAATATGGTGGTTCATTTCAGCTTTTTGTTTCTCAAAATGCATTTAATGCATATGCATTTAATGCAAATGAATTTAATGCAAATGGCAGATTGTAAAGACTAGAAACCGCCTGCTGTTCAAAGAACAGGGACAACACAAGCAGCAGCATCCCACAAATACTTTATTTATAGATACTTTTATAGCACTTAACTAAATTCATGATGCCTTGAACTTCTATAGATAAAAAAAGTAAAACAGGTCTTAGTATTTACAAAAATGAGCATGTGCTTTTCCTGTCTTGCAGTCAGAGAAATGAGGTTTCAGTTGATAGAAGCTGTACAGCAAGTTTGAAAAGGGATTGAAATGATTCCTGGTATACCAGGTCCAGAATGCCCATGCTAAAAGGGTGAAAATCACTTAAGCTGATGGTTTTTGCATTAGCTGAGTGTGTTAACTCTAAAGAAGCCTTGCTACCTGTGAAGTAGCAGGGACCTCCCTTTTGAATTGCTATGTGGTCAACTGCTGATGCTTGAGGAGAAAGAACCAGAGTAGATGTTTATGTAGGATCTTTCATCCTGGTATACTTTCCTTTAAGCCAGTATGTGGTTTAGAAGGTTGTTTAACTGGAAGTTATGTAAAATTAGTATTAAATTATTAATTATGTAATTGACATTATATATATTTTTAATATGTATTTTATATTTAGGGTTTTTTCCCCCAAAATCCTGCTTAATGTCCCCTACATAGGAGGACTGCTGTTACTTTGATTGTCCTTCTCTTGTTTCCATTTCCTTTTGTTACAGAGGTACCAGAAATGCACAGTCTGTATGAGGTGAGGGTACCTTGTCCTTCTGTACCCAATGCCATTATTCCAGTTTCCAGTTGCATGTTGCTCATTTATTGAACACTTAAGAAAAAACTAATATGATTGAGCTCCTGTCTAAGCTTATTTTGTAACCTGTTAGTAAATGCTAATAAATTAGACTAAATAGTTGCCAGAACACTTAAATCTATTCCTTTAAGTATAACCTCCTATTTCATTAGTTAGTCCAGCATATTAGGGTCCTCAAGTTGTGAACAAAGACTTAATCTGTTGTGTATTGGTTTTCCCCTCTGTGGGAGTAGTGTCTCTGCTCTGGTAAATTCTTGGGGCCTTTGTTTAACAGTGCCCAAAAACTATACTTGCACCAAAAACTGATACTGAAAATTAAATCCACCTGGATGTGGTGATTGGCCATTCCATTGGTACCTTGTGGACATATGCCCTGTGATCTAACTGGCTTTTGCAGGAATTATTTATCTGCTGGATGAGCTTTGTTGTAGAGTTTTGTTTTGTCACAGGGGTGTGGAGGTCTCCTTTTGAGTGGAGGCAGTAGTAATTTATGGACAGTCCCATTTGTTTAGAAAAGGTGACTTGGTCATAGTTAATGACTGTTGAAAAACATGACCTTTTTCTATCTCTAGAAAAACCTAACCTAATACCTAAAATAATTCAAGTGCAGTACTTTAGCAGTGGTTTTCAAATACTGCCACAGAGGAAGGAAGTTAAAATTCTAACCCTATATACTCTTTATTTCTGACTTTTTTTTGTCTGTGAGAGAGTAGGTGGTAAAACTTGCTCTTTTCACCAGTCACTGGAACAGTTCAGGACAATTAATTCACTACTGTGATTCACCTGGGGGATGGAAGGGTCAGAAGTAGCTGGTGGCCTTTCATACATGACAATAGTCTGGTATAAAACTAGGTGACGGGGAGTGATGGCTTCTTCTCTGTCTAGCTGGACTGGCCTAAACTGGCATGAAAGTTCTAAATGTCATTTGCTTTCATTTTCAATCCAGATGCTGAGTAGTCTGTAGAAGGCAAAGAATATTTTTGTTGTTTGAGAAAGTATTGGCTTGGTGACTATCAGCAAATGAAAACAGAAGTTATAACTCATTCTTCTGCCATGCAGAAAAGCAAACGGAAAACTAATGTGGTTTTGAGAAGCCTCTCTGTGTGTGTGTGTGTATTATCTTGTTGTTTCCACGTGCTGTCCTTGTTGGTTCTTTCTACTTTAAAGGCATTTTGTTGTGGGTTTTTTTTTCTTCTTTTTAATGTAGGTAATGTAATAAAATGTAATAAAATGCAAATTGTATTAGCCATTTTTCTTGCTGTGCAAGAAATTGATCTATTGATAGCATGTGTTGCTGCTGTTAGACTATAATCACAGCTGAGACCAATTTTAAAAATAATTTAAAGTCTTTTAAGTGCTATCCATGCTTCTATCCTGCCACTGTCTCACAGCCATCACTTTTCAGTAGGTGTATTAGTGCAGAAATTTCAGTAGGTTCCAGTGCAGAAATTTTGTAAGGCTTTGTTTTCAGAAGTTTTTCTTCCCTGCTTTTTGAGGCCTTTTTAATTTAGAAGTTAATTTCTTAAGCTACTTAGCATAGTGGTAATACTTTTCAGTAAATAGATTTGCCAAAAAATTATAGAAATCTCTGTTTGCATCTTCAAAGCACTTCAGCACAAGTAATGATTTTCATCCCTCTGAAAGAACCTCCAGAGGTGGCTATCCAGTTTTCCATGATCACCTTTATTAGCCAGCACATGGTGGGGAAAGACTGTCACTGTTCTCACTACTTCTTTAAATAATTCCTGATTATATGAGCACAAAGGATTGTCACTTCCATTAAAAGTAGGAAGTTGCCAAAGGAATGGGTAGTAGAAGCAGTGTTGATGTTTTTTTGCATGGCTTTTTAAGCTGAGATCATATGTGGAAGTATCCTAACATTTAAAGGAAAGCAAGGAATAGACAAAAGCAATAAATCCAGCACTATTTTGTGTTAACAGGTTTCTGTGATCAGCTGAAGTTACTTAGAATGTTGAGTGGATATTCTCTATATATGCTGCTTATTTTTCTCATGTTTACTGTTTGTGATTTTCATTGTTGTGCTATTTACCATGAGAAACAAACATACCTGATCTTGAAGATGGGGACTGTTTCACAGTGTCCAGTTTGAGACTAGAATTTTCTACTTCAGAATTTTTTAAAGTTATACTTGAAAGCCTTGGCACAAGTAAGTATTAATTTGGCAGTTCATTTAGGCACCAAGGCAGAGGAGGTTGAGGTTTGGGGAGTGGGGAGGGTACAAAGTTCTGTGATTGTTTTCTCTTCCTTGTTAACATGCATTAGGACTGCTCCTAAATAATTTCTGGAAATACCTCCTTGTCACAGGTAGGTATTTATCAACTTATGTGAATAAATCCCTCCATCATTGTTGTTCAGTTGTAGAATCACAGAATGGGATGGGTTGGTTTGGAAGGACCTTAAAGACCATCTAGTCCCAATCCCTCTGCCATCAGCAGGGACACCCTCCACTAGACCAGGTTGCTCACAGCTCCATCCAGCCTAACCTTGAACACTTCCAGGGGTGGAGCATCCACAACTTCTCAGGAGAAACTCTTCCAGTGCCTTACCACTCTCACAGTAAAGAATTTCTTCCTGATATTTAATCTAAACTTACTTTCAGTTTAAAGCCATTCCCCCTTCTCCTGTTCCTACATGCCCTTGTAAACAAAAGTTTCTGCATCTTTCTTGTAGGTGCCATTCAGGTGCTGGAAGGATGCAATTAGGTCACCCCAAAGCCTTTCTTCTCCAGGTTGAACAAACCCAGTCCTCTCAGTCTTTCTCATAGCAGAGGTGCTCCATCCCTCTGCACTTGCTCCAACAGCTCCATGTCCTTCCTGTGCTGAGGACCACACCGCTGGATGTGGTGTTCCAGGTGGGGTCTCACCTGAGCAGAGGGACAGAATCCCCTCCCTCCCTGCCCTGCTGCCCACGGTGCTGTGGATGCAGCCCCACACACAGGTGGTTTCTGGGCTGCCAGTGCCCCTGGCTGGGTCATGTCCAGCCTCTCATCCACCAGCACCCCAAAGCCTTCTCAGCAGAGCTGCTCTCCATCTGTTCATCCCCAGCCTGGATTGATATCAGAGTTGCCTGGACCCTGGTGCAGCACCAGCACTTGGTCTTGTTAAACTGCATGAGATTCGCATGGGCTCATTTCTCAGGCTTGTCCAGGCCCCTCTGGTTGGCATCCCATCCTTCAGGTGCATCAACCCTCACACCATTTGGGCAGTTTCTGTAACTCAGTAGCACTGCATTTTGGATACATGGCATTCATCATCTTTGACGTGTAAGATTGTTCTTTACTTGTTCTTGGTAGAAGCTGTTGTCCTTAACAAAGAGATACATTTAGCACTGACAGGCATCTCCATCTCATAACAACCCTAGCTGGGCCCTGGCTCTTCTCTTCAGTGGTGTGCCCCAGCTGGACAGGCTGCAGGGCCAGTGCTTTCATGAGCCAGTCCCATGCAGTAGTAGATAAAGGTGATTTAAAACTGGTGGTCTTGCATATGGAAGAAGAGTTAGATTATGAAATAAAATTGAAATTTCAAACAACTTGTCCTCTCAAGTTTGAATCATGGAATGATTATAAACAGACAGTGTTAGACCCATTATGTAGCTTTCTAGGGCTATTAGGTTGGGATTTTACTCATACATTAGCGAAACAGGATTTTAAACCAGAAGTGTGTCTGAAGTTGGGGTGGATTTTCTCTTGAATCAGTTATAACGGATACAAAATAAAGTTTGTGGGCTTTGGAGTGGGTTTGTTTAGTTTTAAATTGGTGTGCCAACTTCTTTAAAAAATTAATTTGAAAACTAATTTTTGATCATGTCTTGAAGTTCTGATTTTCTTTCCTAGAGAGATTATTTTAATGGGCTGATATAACCATGAAAAAATACTTGAGTGTATACACCTACTTGAGTGTATATAGCCTCAGCTATTTACTGAGTAAAGAGATGCCATGTGTTATTCTTAGAGCATCTACAAAACTTTTTGTTGGTCTTTAACTTCTGTAATTTTTCTATTTCCAATTTTTATTGACATCTTGGCTTTTTGCTTTTGACAACTAGAATTTCCTTCTGTCTTCTAAGCAAAGGCACCTTAATACTGAATAGTGGAGTTACCTTAATGGTGTTTGTTATGTAACTTTAACATTATGCTTCTAAAATTAATGGTGTTATTAAAGTGTACCAAACACTGCTGTATACAAGTATTTTATTACCTAAAATGGGACACTTCTGAAAACAGGATCTTATGCCCTTCTACTTATTACACAAGGCTGACAACAACTTGTGTAACATATGAGGTGTCAGAACTGTCTGTGGTTTAGTTCTTGCTATCCTCTGCTTTCTAATGGTGTTTTTAAGCTCTCTGAATCCTTCCTGAATGGAAGCAGCACAGCCATGAAGATGAAGGCTGTTCTAATCAAAAGGAACAAAGGAACTTTCAAAAATGGATACCAGCATTTTGTAAACTGAAAATATCCTTTTCATCCATTGTTTCAAATTGCTTCTCTTAATTTTTTTCATAAGAGTTAAGGCCTAGCACTCAGAGAGTACTCAGATGTACATGAACACATGTAATACAGAATTATTAATGTAGTTATTTCTTAGAGAATACAGTGAGAAAAACAGGTAGCTGTTGAATCTACCCATATGTTCACAGACTACAAAATATCTTGTGTGCATTTTTCCCCCCTCAATTTCATTTGAAACCAGAATATATTGGTAATTCTAGAAGTAGGATGGTAGGCCTTGGGGTTTTTTGTTTGTGTGTCCTTCCCTGCAACAGGCTTAGAGGGCCATTTACAGAAACCAACCAGCCAAAAGCTAGGAAAAAAATCCTGGCCTATTCCTGAATATGCTTCTTAAAAGATGACTGCCAAATATTATAATTTGCTACACATTTATAGTGACTTTTATATACTTCCTCATCACTTCTCAATTTAGCAGTCTGAAATACTGACAAGTATTTCAGCAACATGTAAAATAAAAGCATATGAGAGCCAAAGATGAAGTGATTTGGTGTAACAGTTCTGTAGAAGCAGTTACAGTTACTATTCATAGAATCATAGAATGGTCTGGTTGGAAGAGACCCACAAGATTATCTAGTTCCAACCTGCCATGGTGAGGGACACCTTCCAAAAGACCAGATTACTTGTCATGGACTATAACTCTCTCAAAGAGCATCTAATACAAATACCAAATTGGTGGGCAGGAGGCAAAGTAAAATAAGATTTCAGTATGACTGTGTGAAGTGAGAAGCTTCTATGAATAGATCAGGGAGCACAAAAATATGGACTTCAGTGGTAAAGCCACATGTGCAGTTGCCTTAGCTCATCAGTAGCTGTATATAATTAAAATTTACAGTAGTGTATAGGAGTTGATGCCTAAAGCAAATGGGTCAGTGTATGATTTCCTTCAAATGTGGGAACCTTACATATATATGTGTGCATATGTGTATGTACATACATATATCTAAAAAGAACAAGGGTAGTTTTTGTTGGTTTGGGGTTTTGTAAAGTAAAAGGATACTTCAGGCTCATCAGAGAGAAATTATAATGAAAATCAATAAGTAAAGTAATTGAAACCAGGCCATCCTTTATCCAGATTCTTCATCCCTGAATTCATATAAATGTTTTGAAATAATACTTAGGACATTATCTGGTTTAAATCTTATTTAATCAGCTAACTGGTTGTTGCAGGTAACAATTTATTTTTATTTCCTGAGGACATTTCTTGCATTGAAGTTTTGTGATAGAAGATACATTAGGAACCAAGTGTTGCTTTGCTGCTTTTTGTGAAGTACCAGGTGCTCACTGATGGTGGTGTTTCAGCAAAAACAAAGCAGTGTCGATCCACTTGAAGTCTGAGCCTGGGCACCCTCTCATCTTTGCCAGTACTCTGCAACCTTGGGCTGAAGATCTGAGCTCTGACTAAAGGGAATCAAATCTCAGGTTGTTCCTGGAGTATATTAGTTAAAGCAAAATTAAATTTACAAGAAGCAAATGGAAAACAAGCCTTATGCTACTGATGCTTAATTGCGAATGTAAAATTATAGTCTATTAATGTCAAGGATGCAGCACACTGAGCTGAAACATGCGATTGGTTTGGTGTGTTGCAAGTCTGGTCTATTACACAAAGCTGTGGTGATACAATTCTTTAGAAGATAAAATTTGAGTCCTGTGTATAAGCAGCTAACAGGAAATACAAGCAATGCTTTGTGTTGTGAAAAATAAACAGCGGCAAGAAAAGCAGGAAAGCTTCAGCAAGTTAAGACTTCTGAGTGGTTTGTGACAGTCAAGTTTGTTGTGGGCTCCACAGCAAAGAGGCCCAGATGGCCCTTGGTGCTTGTAAGAAACATCCCAGGCACTGACACAATTCAGCAGACTCCATGCTGTCTCTGGCAAAACACTAATGGAACTCCATAGGCAGACATTGAGAGTAGCCAGCATAGCACTGTTGTACGTAAATGCAAAATCATAGTTGTTAAACAAGTACTAGAGCATAAATCCGTGAGTGCTAAAATACAGAGTTTGTCATTACTATCACGTTGAAAAGTTAATCTTTTTGCTTATCATTAGAACAGCGTGGATACTCAAAGCTTTAGGATACAGCTCTTGGTGTAATAAAAACATAGTAAGTAATGCTGAGATAGACTGGATAGTAATCTCCAGCAGTAATCTCAACTGCTGAGAGTGTTTAACAATAATAAGCATATTTGCTAGAAAGGCAGCTGCAAAGATCATTCTAGCAGCCAATCCAGTTATCATTCTGGCAAATGATTTTGTTGAGGAAAAACAATAGACATCTAAATTGCCATCTGTGTGAAACCACCCAGAGTCTTCAGCACCGTAAGCTGCCTCTGCAGAGACTCCTCCCTAGGTTGTCTGTCCAGACTGGCTTGTGGTGGTAAAACTAGTGAATAATAATGGCATAGTAGCAAGAATCTTCAACAAATAACTTCAGAAATATCTGCTGTCCAAAATGCTACCCTGCAAACATGTTGTTTCCCTGCTGGTTTTAACTGTGTTATTTATGGATCAGTGTTCCCTTTTATGTACCCAGTGTATTCCATATCAAGCTTTGTATCATTTGTACTGATTCTCTGTAGATTGAAAATACTGATGTTAAAAATCATATCTACTTGTTCCATAATAAACTCTGCCAGCACATACATGTGCTAGAATTACTGCAGACTGTCTGAAAGCACTGTCAGGCCTTATCTTTAATACCATTAGTAAAAAGAGTTTATTCTGATGTTATCCTCTTGGAAGTCATGTTGAATTGGTGCTGGTAACAACACAGACTTGAAATCAGGTGACACATACTGCTCTCCTGGTAGTGTTGTCTTGAACAACTTGCCTTGGTGCCAGCTGCTGATGTCACACCACCAGCCCACTTCCTGTAGGTATGGTGTGGATATATTTACCAGCCTGATGACAGCTGGGCCATATAGCAGATACTATCTGTCCTTGTTCCCACCCCAAACCAGTAAACGAAGATCTGCCAAGGAGAGAGCTCTGTGGTAGTGTTCAAGATTCCTGGAGTGTTCAGATATTCAGAGATTATTCACACTACTTTGAAGTTACTGCAGAAGGGAAAAAAACTACATGGAAGGCTCTTTAGCTGCTCCCTGCCCATTTTGACTCCTTGATCTTTGATTTCAGTTGTCATCTCAAGAGATTAAATTAAATTCAGCTTCTCAGCCTAATTACATTGATTATGTATTAAGCCTCAACCTGTTAGCCAAATTATTTTGGTTACATACTGGGCCCTCATACAGTTTTGAAAATCAAGTTGTTAATGTCCCTTTCATGTTTTGTGATGATCTGTGTTTAGTTTCAGTAACCTGTATTTCAATTTCATTTTAAGCATGTTTTAGATGTACTCCAGAATGCTTTCATAGCATTTTCTGGGGCTGCCTTGGCAAGAAACAAGCTCTTCTGGGTGCTGTAGATCAGACCTCTGTTTATCTTAATGAAAAATAAGTTCATGGAGGCTACTTACTATACCAAAAGGAAAAGAGGGAAGGGATTAATTCTGCATTAAAATAAGCATTTTCCCTCTGTTTCAGATTCAGACTGATGATTCTTTTAAAGTGTTCTGTGCTTTTTGCTCTGTGTACTTGTATTTTACAGGGAACCTTAATCATGTGTGAATTGGTACAGGGTTCACCTACCAGATTCCATAGTCCAGAGTTTTTTCTCAAGGTTTTGCTCCTGCCATTGTGGAATGGTGTGCACACTGATATAAGCTTGAATGCAGTGGTGATACTTAGAAGGCAGAAATGTGTATATTTGAATATTTGTATATACAGAAATGTGTATATGCAGAAATGTGTATATTAGTCTTAGAGTAATCTGTGTAAAGAAACACCATATAGCGTGCTACCCAGCACCATGTTTCTTCAGGCAGAAGATCTCTATTGCCTTGTGCTCAGGAGATCTGATTTTGTCACTAGAAAGCCATCCAGTTTTCTAAGTATTTTAATGACAGATGCATCAAGGTGATTTTACTGTCATTTTCAAATCCTCACCCTGCTCTTATATCTTAGGAAGCAGTATCCAAGCTTGCTGCATTGTTATAGAATTGACTTCACTCTAGGCTTGGCTTGGTTTGGCTTTTGATTTTGTGGATCAGAAGGCTTTGTGTCCTTTGGTCTAATTCAGTTACTAGTGCTTTGAAAGGTAAAGTCAGACAGAGTTCTTCTGGTTGCCCTTGTTTGTCGAGGTAGCTTGAATAGCATTTCTGGGAGACTGTCAGAAAGGGAAGAATAGGTTCTCCTGAAAGACTTCTTCATGTACACGGCATGCACGGTGGATCCTCCTCCCAAGTCCCACCATACTCTCTCTTGTGTCTTAGATAGTTGTCCAGAAGTAAAAGTTGCATTGTGGGATGCTTGATGATGATCAGTTTAACTTAAAAAGAAAAATTGGCTGTAACTGTAGATGTGCTTGCTCTACTCGTGTCTTTCTTTCCCTGGTTGCAAACTTAGTGTTGTGTTCTTATCTTTACCTGCCTGTATAATGTCAGAAAAGTGAAAGATCCAACTTTGCTCAAAAGAGTGATGTTAAAAGGAATGTACCACATCCTGCTTGGTGCAGGATTCAAGGGATGAAGGGATGCAAGGGCTCTCTGCCTTCGAACTGTTGTGACTGACAAAAAAACTTCTCTCCTCCCCACCTTTCACTCTATTGAATTAATTTTAAGCTTAGTCATGGCCACTGAGGAACATCAGCTGTATATCTTCAATTGTTAAAATCAGAATTTAAAAGTTGAAATCACACTTAAGCTGATTGTCTTAATGTTCATTGAAGTATGTATGTAAAGCTCTAGCTTTTCAGAAATAAATTGATCAGAAAACCTGAGGGTTGTGTTTTAATCGTGATTTGAAGAAACATTCTCAATGTGACATTTTTCAGAGCAGTTTGTGCACATTTCACAGAGCAGTTTGTGCACATTTTTAGATGTTTATCAGAACTTTTGGAATTGAATGTCCATATAAACATTTGGGTAGGAGGGAGCTGTTTGCCAGAACAAGGGCAAGAATAGATATTGCTTCCTCTGGTCATAGAAAGAGAATTGATAAAAAGGTGTCTGTAGCCTGACTGTTCTGGTGTCAAATACATTGAACTGTTCACTGATGTGGCAGTGTCCAGCACTTACTCTTGGGAGCTGTGGTGTCTGTGGTAGTTTGGTTTGTTACTGGGAGGAGGAAGCTGAGCTTGGCTCTTCCATCTGAACTCAAAAATCTCCTTACTCTCAAAGAAAGTGTGTTACCGTGAAATCTTTAGCAGATGAATACACAATTGTTAGTCTGAATTTGTTTGCATTTTTTGAAGAGATGTGGTTAAAATTGCTGAGCTCTGTGGCTTAAGTTGACTTAACTCACTTTCTGGGTGCCCTTCTGTCCAGTGTTGCTGCAAGCCCTGGAGGACAAGCTCCTGGAGCTCTTCCATGGTAGCACCATAGTGCCAGTTGCAGAGGTCATTGGGTACAGCTGCATGGCACTGAAATCATGGTTTAGAAATAATTCTGGCAGCTTTCTGGTATGTGCTGGCTGACTGGAGCATGACTGAAAAGCAGGGGTGATCATGCTTGATGTGTAGGAAGCAGGAGGAAATCTGATGGATAAATGGTCCAGTGATTCAGGACTAGAATTACTCTGGAGTCATCACTTCTAGATGGGAAGTTGCCATAGCAACAAAAAATGCTTTCTTTCAACAGTTCTAGTCAGAAATGTTACCCATCCTCTTAAATAACCACTTCTGGCTAATTTTAGAATTTTTCTGCAATTTAGAATACTTGCTTCCCTGAGGTGTGTGCATGTCTGCAGACACATGAGAGCACCTGTTAATTTGGAATGAGAATTTGTTTGGGAAATAGAGGAAACAGGAAAATGGCTTTTCCTGTTCTAAGTAATGAAAAAATACAGGTGGCAGTGGAAAGTAGCCAGTTCAGAAAAACACCATTAGGCTCAAAAACAATATTGAAAGTACAGAATCCTGTGCAGTAAAAATGTTTATGATGCATCTTAATTAGCATTTATTGCTTAATACTCAGTAAGTTATTGCTTCCTAATTCTTAGTGCTGTTTTTCTTTTAGCTTAGTCTATTAATACTTTTGTTTGTAATGCTTTTTAGAATTTCAATTAATGGATAGAAATTACCTTGCAGATCACTTGTATTTCAGCATAAACATTTTCAAGCATTTAGTGTCTGAGATTGAAAAGTGAAATAGTCTGAAAAATGCAATGTAACAGGTATTACTTGTACATAAATTCTTTCAATTTGCTGATGTATTCCATTTTTACTGGAACAAGTTCTAGAGTGTTTTTGGTAACTGAGACTTATAATATTCACTGTACTGTCTCCCTTTATTTGTTCTATAAGGCTGTATAAGGGGTTTTGCTTTTTTAATATTAAATTTGAAAAATGGTCATCTTAAATGGGTTCAATGAAACCTAAATTTTGCTCTCAGTCATCTTTGATATATTAAGTGCTGTGTGTATAATATAATACAATTGTTAATCTGTTCTTGAAGTATATATTCTTTCCTGGTCATACTACTAAAACAAAATTGGAATTAAATTACTTTGAGTGACCTTTTGAGTCTTGGAGAGTCAAAAGGTAGACATTTATGTATGGTAACATTTCCATGCAGGCTGAATGTATACACTACAAAACTATGCAAATTGTTGATGAATAAGCTTTTCTGGAAATACTTTTTAGAACATGAAGAAAATTGGTTTCCCTTGGTTTAGCACTATCTATGAAAAGGCCACAGATGTTATTCCATGCAGGACTGAAGCTGCTTTCATACCTATAACACTTAACAAAATTCTAATGAAATCAAGTCAAAATGCCAAAGTACCAGTGTTACAACTTGATTTCCATCATGAATCCTATTCCCATCTGATTTTTTTCCCTATTGCTTATCTTGTGGGCACTTTCTGAGAAGAATACGGTCTTTCCTGTAAGGAAGAAGTGCCAAGGTATATTTTAAGATGTGTGTGCTTCTAGTTTGCAAATTTGAGAAACTTCTACAGCAAATTAAGGGCCTGCAAAATGAATTACAATATTGCAGCAAGAGGTCCTTGTCAGCTGTTCCTATATTTTTAGCGTAGATCACTCATAGATGTTTTATCATTCTAGTAATGAATGTCATGAAATTATCCATATTTTGAAAGTTAACTATTGCCTCCTTTAAACCTGCTTTTCCTCCTTCAAAAAAAAAAAAAAAGGAATGAGAAAGGCAGCACCACAAGTTCTGACAGGCTTTTGTTAAGGATGCATTTTATTCAGCTTGAGAGAGAGCAAGTGTAGTCAGTGGAATAACAGCAAACTGAAAACCTGTAGTGGGAACCATTTTTCTAGATTTATGTTATAAACTTCATACAGAGGTACAGTGACAATTTAATAAGAATTATTACAGTAAGAGCAACTTGCTTTGAGTAGGCAGTAAACCATGTTTTTGAAGCTGTTAAAGCTACTACAATAGTAAGACTCACTCCTTTAACTTTGTATCAAAGCCTGACTGCCCTGGCCAAGCTTAGGACTGTCAGCAAGGCACAGGATGAATAGGCAGTGAAAGGTCCACCTACTGTAAATAGACAAGTTTCTCTGGTCCCTGTGAAGATGAACTTAAATACCTAGGACACCCAGACTTCTCACATGGGGAGAGGTGAGAGTAGCTGAGGAACTACATTATTTGAAAATATCTTTTCACTTGTCTGGTAACTTCAAATAAATGGGCTGCTGCATATATCAAGGTGATCTATTCCCATCTGTATGAGGGTTATGGTGCAGAAATAAATGGTGAAAAGATGAGCAGAATAGGTGGCAATACATTCAGAGGATGAGGGATACAATAGTTTCATTAAAAGCATATTAATTTTCAGTTATTTCTGTGAAGATTTTTATTTCTAAGTTCAGCTGTAATTAACTGCTTTAATTTCTTTTTAAACAGGTGTCAAACAAAAAATCAAATAGCGCTCCTCCCCCAGCACAACTATCTAAAATCAAAGTACCAGCACCACAGACTGTAGTGAAGAAGGAAAAGCGTCAGAGTTCTTCAAGGTTTAATGTTAGCAATAACAGGGAGCTTCAAAAACTGCCAGCTTTAAAAGGTATGTCTTTCCAAAGTGGAATTACTCTTGTGGGGAAATTTGGGCATGAGGCTGAGAAGCACCTCAGCTGTCATACTTCTAATATCTGGACAGCATACATAATACATCAAGTATGCACATCTGCAAACTGCACATACTTACACTGCATGGTTTTTTCTTTGGTTTTATCTCCACTTGAGGACTTCCAGTATGTTGCCTTCTTGGCAGTCAGTATAGGCAATGTCTGTGTGACAGCATATTCACTTATCTCACATAAAAGCACACTATTTGGGATCTCTTTGCAAAATATTAGGCATCTGTCCTCAGAGCAGTGTGCTCAAACCTTGCTTCATTTGTGCTGAAATTTCTCTTTATACTGTTACAAGACCTGGTCTATCACTATGTATGGGTCTGTTTTTGCTGAGCATGGGTCAGGCAGAGTGGTGCCTTTTTAGTGTATATGAATTTTTCCTTTGTTGATTTTAAGGCTTTTTTATCTCTTAGATTTATGTTTACTTCCATCTGTGACAAAAAGATGATGATAATTGATGGGTCTTCTCTTACTAACCCAGCTTTTATCATTTTTATTTGCTCTGAAGGCTTATTTAGAGGAAACCAAAAAAAGGCAGTTTTGAAACAAAAAAAAGGTAATGTGTACTGCTTTACAGTGTTCAAGAGTTCAAGATTGCCAATGAAAGCCAAATAGATCACTGAAATGTTGAGTAGTACTGGTGTAGGCAATGTGAAATTATGGGAAAAATTATTGTATTCTTTCCTCCATTCATCATTTTCTTAATATAATAAATTAGTGTTTCTTGAAAATAAACTCTGCTTCTCAGCCTGTCTGAATTACACTGCATTTCATTCAGATCAAATGAGATTGCAAGATTTTTCTCTTTACACAGATACTGTTTTTACAAAAAGAATCTGAAATACTGTCCATCATATTAATTAAGCAGCCTATATAGAAGATGCTGTTTAATATATTTCAAGACTAAACTACTGGTTATTTAGTTAGTTAATTTCAATATATGTATTCAATTTTTAATAAGACTATTTAGCAGCACAGATTATGAATAATATGTTCTGTCTTTTAAACTGACATAGAAGGTTCATGCACAAGCTGTGACAACCAGGGCATGAGTGACATAAGCAAAAGATACTAAATTAAAGTAGTGATTTTTATAAGAAGTTACACATACAGAACCTTTTGTTCAAAGACTCAGACAAAAGAATATAATTTGTTTCTTGGTCATATTTTAAAGAGAGTGGTTCTAGTAGTGCCTGGGACTGCAGCTCAGGGATACCAGAACTGAGCATGCAATTAGAAGCAGTATGGACAGAGAGCTGGAAATGGGGAAAATGAGTGCAGATAGGACAGGGGAGAACTAACCCATCCTACAGTAGTGAAGGTGAAGTTTAAGATCTGTTTCTACCTTGGCTGTGTTGCAGTTTAAACCAGTAGGCCAGTGAAGTGCAGAAGAATGTTGCTTGTAGTTGGAGGAGGGAGGAGTAAGAAAAAAAGCAAATTCTTATAAACTGTCTCAGGTATTTTCTCAGAGCATTCTAGCACTTTTTGACACAGTGTTCCTATTTGTGAAGAAATGGTAGGAGTATTGTGCATTGTAATTGCCTTGAGTCTGCAGTCACTCCCCCACGCTCAGGTGAAAGGAATTAAAAGATCTTGAGCTTCTCCCTGGTGCTGTGTGTATGTCCCCAGGTTGTCATGGGCCAGACTTTGTTATGGAGCACTGGTGCAGTTGTTGATCTACTGAGGGGCAGTAATTGCCACCTTTCACTAGTCAAGGCAGTACTAGCTTTATTACCAAGCTGTACCCAATCTCCTGCATCATGCCAGATGTCTGCATAATGGCTGTGCTCAATGCATGTGCTTACTCCTGATGTAATTCCAGCCTGCTGGGGTTGCTGAGGATACTGTTGGCCAGTCACACTGCTCCTCTAAAAGATACAGAGATACTTGACTTAATGTGCATTTAGTGGGTCAAGTGAATCTGGGAAACTTTCTTTTTGGATATCTTTGTGTGTTGTTTAATGTCTGTGTCTGGACAGGAGTTAAATTGGACTGGCAGGCTATAATTTAAAGGACTGAAATGATTAAGACAGGTTTGACTTCTGTGAAGTGCTGGGAAGAACATAGTGTTCCTTCAGGTTAGCTGCACTTAACCAGCTTTCAAACTCCTGTTACTCATAACAGGTGGCTGCATTTCTATGGCTACAGTACCTGGGGAACCTTTCTTTTGTCTGTAGTAGAGCAAGAGGTGTGTATTTTCTTACAAATGTTGCACGGATTACTGTGTGGTGTGATGTACTTTACATGAGACTGTATTTTAAGCACAAAATATAGAATGGGGTTGTCTTTGCATACTTTAAGGTCCATATGAGATATGTGGAAGCTTGTAACTGGTAAGATCTAAATGACCTGTGGTATTGGTGAGATAACCACCTTTCTTCTGTGCCACAGGTCTGGAGATGAGGTCAGCAGATCGCTTGAAATAGTGGGAGGGAAAGGAGAAGCTGCCAAGGTGGCTTTTCATCAAGATTTCTTATTTAAGAAATAGCTTTTTGATCTTCAGGCATGCTGCAAACTTTCTCTTGGGTGTTATACCAAAGTGCTGATGATAAGCTTCTGGAAATTCCAGCATATTTGCCCTGGTGACTGGTATTAGTGTGGTATGCTTTCTGTTCATGGGAGCAATTTATGATTAATGTTATGCACCCTCTGATTATCCAGGAAATGGAGGAGCAGGATAGCTCAGATAATGCAGAAAGAAAGGGAAACAGATTATGAATTAAGAGGTTTAAGAAGAGAGCTGAATGTAGAAAAGAGAAGTCTGTGATGTAATTGGTTTGTGGAACATCAAGATCCACATATTAGCAAAGCTGCAAACTTGTTATGCTCCCTGCAGCACAGTGCAGTGCAACCTGGTTTAGCTGGGTAGAACAGGGAGCTCGTCTGCCCACAGATAACCTAAAGTATCTCTGGAGAAGTGCTTTCAGAACAGTGCCAAACATCTTGAAAAGATCTTACCTGTTTTCACAAAAAAAAAAAAAAAATCTGTGCCATTAAACTTGTGCTTTGTTCATTTCTGCTTATCCAGTTGCATTTGTTAGCTAACATTGGTAGTACAGGTACTTAAGTTACAGAACGTTGATTTCTATTTTAAATTGTTAATTGAGAAAAAATTATACTGGAACTAAGATGTGTTTTGTTTTATTTTATTGTGGTTTGAAAGCTTGCAGACTAATGCTTTGTTTATATCAAATATAAATGGCAAAGGGTGCTTCAGCCTTCAGAAACATACCAGTTTCTTAATTTTTAGTTTCCTAAGAAAGCAGTTAGTCATTTAGGATATGTTAAAATCAGTATATTAAATATAAAATATTAGAATTACATAAACAGTTAAAATTGTTTAAAACTTTAAAAATGTGTTCTCTGTGAAATAAACAGTGTAAGTGTTCAATATTATTATGTAAATATATTTAAAAAGTAGCATATCCAAGGTTGTGCACACTTGAGCACTGACACAGTGAAGAGAGTTTGTGTTCTTTGCATGCTCACTTCAGCTTTATGAATTCATTGTTACATTACTGGTAATTTTTCATGGTAAGTGAGATTTCTAACTGTGCAAACAGGTGAATGTATTTGTAAGTTATTTTGCATGAATGTGCTGATTTTAGTAAACAGTAAATGTAGTAAACTGTAAAATAGAGAAATGACTGTACAAAGTGTTGAGATTTTTAAGGATATGGTCTGAATCATGACAATATGTAAGAAAATGTCACAATGAGAATTTTAAAATAAAATATTAAAACACCCTAAATAGGATAAAATGTTTCATGCACTGTCAAATACAGTTGTGTCACAAATCTAACTTTAACCTTCCAGCAATATTCAGTAAAAGCAATGTTCTCTGTCAGTTCTAGAATAACAAATTTGAAAAAATAAGTCAGTACTACTTAATATTCCGAAACGTTGCAAACTTTCCCAATGAACATATGTTAGTCATGCATATGTAAATTTGGGCATGATTCAAAAATATGCTTTTTTGGTAGCATTTTCATATATACTTTTTTAAAGCTGGGTAAAATCCTTTTACAGCCATATAAAGGCCTCTTGGGATGCAGTGTCGTGATTCAGTTTGTGCATTTGGCATTGAAGTTTTTTGTTGCTTTTGTTTGGGAGGTTCTTTTAGATAAAAGTGAACATTGTTAGATACAACAGAGATTGGACATCAGCTTTTATTTTCAAATACAGTTCTCAATTTATTTTAAAAGTTACTATTTACCTCTTGGAGTTGGACTTCTGATCTCAAACCTGTGGATACAATAGTCTTATAAATGTTTTTATGAAGGTAGGAAGAAATAAGCTACATTGACAGCTGAGGAATATGTACTGACTTTTAGTGCTGAGAAGTATAGAATTGTTTTTTTAATGTAGAATATCTGCATGTGATAGGATTAAACAGATTCTGGTATTTGTTGTTAAGATCTTAGCACACATTTTGATCAGTCCTGGTTTTGATCTTCTGATGATGTCAGTTTCTGCTTTAGCATGGTTTCAACATTAGAAGTACTATTAGTCATATCTATTTGAAAAACCCAAAAACAACGCAAAAAAACCTACTCAATAAAAGTGGGGGGATGGAAAAGAAAGGAACATGGCAGGTCATTTTTTCTGAGCACATTTCATGCAGAGAGCATGGTTCTTGTTTTTCTTCAAGCAGAGACTTCAGAGCTCTGCCAAATTCTGACTCTGTTCTGTGTAAAAGAATATCAGGGTGGTGTCTCAACTTGTCTGCCTGTGATACAGGACTCTGATAGGGAGGGAAGCATTATTAAAGCTTTCCTAATGTTTTTAAGTTGTAAATGGCTGTCTAGGAGATAGCTCTGTTTTCATCATCTGTAAATACTGTCTGATTAATCAAAATTGCAGAAGAGGTGATTTCAGTTTGAGTCTGATACCTAAAAAAACAATAGTACCAAATTTTGATTGATAAAACTGTTGAAACCACAAGAAAGGAGGAAAATGTGAGAATTGCTCAAGAGGTCAGAAATGTAAAATTATTGTGTGTTTTTCTCAAGTGCAGAGTACTAATAAGTAAGCAAAACTGATATCAAGTAAATGAGAAAGCAAGTCAAGTTTTGTTCTCGGTACTGTAGAGAAATTCAGCCATATATGTTGATAGTTTCTACAAGCTCTTATTGGAATACATTTAAACTTAAGCAGAGTGTGTTACCTGTTCATTTAAAGCTAGCATTTATTTTCATGGTACAAAAGAGATTGACTGGATGTGTGCAATGTAATTGAATTTGTGAGAATCATGGCACTAATGGACTGCTTTGGGGTTTTGAGGAGCAATTTTCATATAAGCTGCTGAAATTGGAGATCTCAAGGTTTAAGATCATTTTCATTGCAGAAACCTCCTGACACTCATAATTTATTAGAGGACAAATATGCAGTACTTTGGCCTTTCAGTTTAATTGTACTTCTTCTGTGCATGCATGGCAATTCAGGAATTGTGTCCAGCTGCGAGGTGGTAGCATTCCTGTTCAGATAAAAGTATTTTATGCAAAGTGAGATGGTAGATTAAACAAGATAATGCTGCTATAAAATATAATTTACCGTAATACATAATTCATTTAAAAGGCAAGACACTAAGGCAAAACAAATTAATTCTCATGGAAAATATCAGTGAATGCAGTTTTGTGAAACAGATCATCATCCTCTCCTTCATATGTGACCTATAGTGGAGTAACTATGCTAAATGCTGTCCTTCTGGTCCTGACTGTGTTTGTGCTTTTATAGGTTTTTTTGGCAGCCCAGTGTTGTATCATATTTATTGAAACAAAAAGTCCATAATGGAAAATACTGCAGAAGGTCATTCTTTCCTATATGAGTATGGTTGAATGCATGTATTGTCAGTGAATGTATGTATTGTATCATGTGAAGGAACTGGGGAGGCTTTTTATCCTGTACTTTAGCAACTTTGTCCTTGAACTTTGACCTTAAAAGTATTATCAGTACTGCCTAAACAGACTTTCCTGTACTGATTTTTCTTTTAGATGTTTACATAATCATTAAAATGTCTGTGGTGAGCATATACATTTCTTAAACCAAAAGCTGACAATTGTTTGGTGTTCATACAGGAACATATGATCTGTCAGTGGTTATGAAGTAATTAATATTTAAATGTTTAGAAATTATCCAGTCTGAATTGCTCTGTAGCATTTTAAAGATTAAGAAACATGATACCTAATGAATGAAGAACTTCCAAAAAAAGAAGGTTGTAGAGGAAAAATACTTTGCTTGAGTGTGTGAATTCTTTTCCTTCAGCTAGTTTTACATGAAATCATAGGCTTGGATTAATGAGCCATTTTTCATTTCAACTGCCCTATCAAACACCTACTCATTAGTCAGCAGCTGAAAGTGTTAGAAGAATGCACTACATCTGTCACTGGCAGCATTTCCTACCCAACTTGTTTCCACTGAAGTTTGGATAGAATCCATAAAAATAGGATTTAAAATGTGGTATTGTCTTATTTTCTAGATTCTAACCTGTATCTGAATTCAATTTAGATCTCTCTTAAAATGCCTTTTATTATGCCCTCATTCACAAAGGGAACATTTTGTTCCATTGCATAGATCCTCATTATACTCAGACCTTCACATTTTTGCTGCTGCACTGAACTTCCTTCTTCTTAAGACCTCTAGAGATTAAACATTGAATTTTTACACATGAATATCAATCAGTGGTTGTTGGATAACTAGCCTGGTCTCAAATTTTTACTCTTTAAATGTTATTTTTACACTTTATTTCTTAAAAGTGGTATGTGTGACCTATGTAATAATGCCACAGACACTAGTGAGTTTGGTGTTATTTTGGTGGATTTTGCACAGGGCTTGATTAAAGTAGTGTGGCAGTATTTGAAATGAGCTTCTGCAATCTACCCTAGGAATTACTTTTTTGTACCAATGCTATTTTTAAAACAGGTTTCTTTTAAGGTAATGGTCTTATACAGCTTTCTAAACTCAACCAATATCTACTGGTTTTTCTCCCTGTCCCCACTCACAAAAATTCTTGAGTGTACAAGACTGATTGAAGGAAAACTTGGCACTGTTGAACCTGTGTGCTAGTGACTGTGCAAATATTAGGAAATCCAGATAGAGACAGGAAATCCAGTCACAAACAGACATTTACCAATTCCTCTTTAACCAAATTTTGCTGTACTAGAAGGAGTGAATATTAAAATTTTTTAATGAGGAATTGTCTTTTGCTGTGCTTGAGTTTTGGGAATTTTTTAAGGAAGCTTTATGATAGTTCATATCCCTTTCATTTATCCAGGTAAGTATATTTTTCTTATCTCTGAATTTCTTTTGATAGCTAAGTATTAACATGGTGTTTACTGCCTCTGTTTCCTTGAAGAATTTCCTCTTGGCTGTCCTTTGGATTTAGTCAGAACCTAGAAGGAGAAGCCCATATGTTTCCTATTGCTACAGGTTCTCCTCCAGAATGTTCAGCATCCAGTACCTTTCCTTTTCTAAAACAAAGTTACTGTCTTTGAGTAACTCACTGTTCAGGGTTGTGATGAGACCCATGTTTTCTTATAGCCTGACATCATTTTTGAGAACAGTAAGTTTAGTGTAAGTTATAATTGGAGGGGGGGGGAAGTAAATTATATTGCTCCTACCAGAAAAAGCAAGTCATGTTTATTCCTGTCCCATTTTGGGTGTCTGTCTGGTGGGCCAGATAATGGAATCAACATGGCTCAAACTCACCCTTTTCTCATTTTAACTGTGCTCAGTTTCCTAATCTGGTTCAGCCATGCAGCTGCACAACCCTTGTACAGCAATTTCAGACACTTGGGCACCTGAGCCTCGTAAGAGAGGAGATTGCAGCAGTAGCTCCTGTAAATTTAACTCAGCTTAGACTGCCATGGAACACAGTCTAAGTTAGCAGAAAACTAACCTGACAATAAAGTGGCTTTCTGTTGGCTTATGGGACTACAGCAGCTCAGCTGTGGGTCTGATGACCAGTGAAGCAGATGAGAGCAAAATATTTTTAAATGTAAAGCAGAGAGGAGTGCAGGAAGGGGCCTGAAGCAGCCTGCAACAAGGCTGGCTTAGGTTGGTGAGGAATTACAATTTCAGCAATTGTGCCTTTAGTAACCTTAAAGCTGAGACTAAATATCTTCCCTTCCTCTCTCAATCAAAAAATGAAAACTCATACAGTCTGAGAGGTAACCAAGCCAAATGTCTTCATGTAAGTAGAAGTTTGTGCAGTTTTAATTATATTGTTGTTGATTATCTGTTAGAGTAGTAGGTGGTGTAGAATGGAAATAAAGGCAACCTTTGGGCAGGTGAATTTGCTATATGTGTTGTGGGGGGATGATAAGCAGGGTGAGTGGTTGTTTTTAAAATCAATAACCCAAATGGAGTGTTTGTTTTTGAAAAAGTGGCACATAGCCTCCAAGTTTAAAGAGTATTCATTAGCTATAATGCTGGATCCTAACTAAAGGATCTGATTTTAAGGCCCCTTCCAACCAAAAACATTCTATAATTCTAAAAAGTTACACAGTTATTTCCTGAGAACTTCATAGGATTTTTCCTTCATTTCCATCATTGGAAAGTTAGAAGTGATGAGCAGGGTTCAGAGGGAACCTGTAATAGCTACAGGTTCACTACATTGTCAATATGGTTTTTTGTTCATTTAATTCTAAAAATCGATAGCTGAAGTTAATACTGTTTTTCATTTTCTTGCAACAGAAATGTCTTCATAAATTTGTTAAAGTAAGCTCTTCTTCCTCCCATTGATATTCATTAGCTCTGCTCCACTTGCACTAATACTCCTTCCCTTCCATTAGGAAATCAATTCCTAACTCAATTTTCTTTGCAATTTTTTTTCCAAATGAAGTTGCTCAAAATAATTCAACTTAAGTAAATATTTTCCTTTGGTGGCAAATCAAATATTTTAAGACTGAAACAAAGGGAGTGTATAAAAACCTCCTGAGCAGAATGTACTCTCAATCTGTACAATGGTGAGAAAACTGCAGAGCTGTTAAACCACAAAAGGTCTTATGAAGACCAAAGTCAGCTTCAGTAGCGTCCTGTCAGAATTACACTAGAAATATACTGGTTTATGGGTGTTTTGACCAGTTTCTCTGTGGTTTTTTTAAGTACTGGGCTCAGACCTAACAGAGTCCAGCAAAAAAGAAGAAATGAGAACATTTCTGCAAGAGAAAACTTCCTGGATGTGACTGAGTCCTATCTGCCAATAGGACTGCTAGTCCTGTGAATGTCACGTTTACTTTGTCTAATGAAGAACTTTTTAGGGGGCTTTACTCTTAAAGCACTACCTAAAATTTGCTAATAAACCTCCAACAATAAAAAGTCATGCTTATGTATAAATTAGGAAATGGCACTGTAACTAATGTTCCCTTTTTGCTCTGTTGTGAAATTGTGTCCATGGCCACAGGGACAGCCTTCCTGGCCATTTAATCTTTGTAAGGAGTTTCAGAGAGACATGAGCAGCAGCTGCCCATTAATGCAGACACGAGTAGAGAGGAGTGATAGAGCAGCTGTTCTTAAATATATAGTTACCAGATAAACTGGAATTTTAAACCTTATTTTTTGCAACTTTGTACTGTGGTTTATTACTATAAAATAATCTAATTCTGCTTTAATATCAGGGAAAGAAACAGAATTTGCTACAAGATCCTGCATGTGAAAATACTTCAAAAAATACCCAAGTTGTTTTGTTTTTTCCTTCATCCATCAAAATCTTGTACAAAACCTTGTTAGAGGTCAGTCTTGGTTTTAATCTAGTTTTTTTAAAGGCATATGTCTATGGTAGCTTTTTATTTTGGAAGGCTAAAACTCACATTGAACTTGGTGACTTTAAAGGTCTGTTCCAACCTTGATGATCCTATGATTCTAAGGTATACTTAAGGGATATATAGATAAAAAACGTGACTTTTTTGGGGATACACCTTCCCTGGTTTTGCCTACATTGTAAGGACAAAGGATTTGAATCTTTGTAGTCTTAGAGAAGAGGTCTAAAAAGTTCATGTGATTTGTTTTGATGTTGTCAAAAGCAGGATCAACTTCATTTATGTGACACATTATGGTTGGTCATTTTTTAAATTACTAGAAACCTTGCAGCCTTTTTTTTTTTTAAGTGTGCTTATTGTGAGAGGATTTAATTTAATTTCTAACCTAATCTTCTTTGAGGTAGGATGCATTTACTGTTTGTAGTGAATGTAGAAAAATTAATTCCTTCCACCTCCATAATTATTCTTTAAAATACTTGGGTATTCTCAGTCAGGTCCATTCTATTTAAAAACAAACAAACAAACCAACAAACAAACAACCCACACACCACATCAAGCAGAGGAGCTTTATTTTTTTAAACTAAGTAATATTTTAAAGATTTGTTGTCTTTGCGCTTTCTCATCAGGTTTACATCCAGGATGTACTACTTCAAATTGGGCCTTGTCAGCAATCATTAAATCCAATTGATTTCTTTGTGTGTCTTATGGATGATATTCTTCTTTTTTATATCCCAGTTAGTCTTTTCCCTTCACCAATTGAATAATATCCAGTACAGCTCTAACTCACCTTTGACAGTATATTATTGTAGTGTGATGTAATTTTTCTAACCAGGTACACATATGCCCTATAATTTGTTTTTATTTCAAATTTTCATCAGCAAGTTACTTAATGAAAAAATGTCTTCTGATGTGCAGCCTTTTTTTTTTTTTCTTTTTTGAGCAGATATAAGTTAAGACAGTGTCATAGATTCAGTAATCTACATACTCATTTGCACTAGTATGTGACCTACAGTATTTGGGCAGGACAGATCTGGAGACAGCACAAGTAACAGTGCCAGTTTCTCTGAACATCACTCCCAGCAGACAAAATGGTCCTTCAAATAGCTCATTGTAAAAATAAATGTGCAAGTCTCATATGACCAAAAAAAGGCTGCTCACAGTTTTGTTGTAAATACCTTAACCAATCAAACTAACAAGATCAGAAATTGCTAGCTATGCTTTTTTTATTGTACCTCTGACATCATGCTTCCATATGCTTATATATTGCTTCTTAGTAATTTTATTTACTTTTCAGTAATAGTGTTAAAAGTTATTTATAATTACTGATCTTTTTAGAAAGGAAAACCAGTATTTTGCAACATCCAAATTTAGGAACATTAACATAAACTGAAGGCAGATCCATTTCTAGATTGATAGAAGTATCCAGGTCCATTTCTAGATGAAAAGACATATTCAGCATGAAACATGAGGTTTTCATCTGCTGCTTGTCATATATATGTATTTTTATTTGTTATGTACATACTAGTAACCAGTGGTGAAACAGTGCAAGGCATGTTTATGAGGTTTTATATTTCTAAATCAACAGTAATAATCTAAGGACCTGTATCTTACTGTAAACCAACTACCTTTTGTTATGGCTCTTGAAAGCTGAAGTTGTAGATGTTACCCCCAGTGCTGTGTTTTTCCACGGTTAAATTAAACCTTGGTTTGATAATCCTGAGAAACCGTACTGAAGGAAAGGCTAAGGAAAGAGGAAAAATAAAACTGCATGCGCTCTTTCTAGCAGGTGCTACTGAATATTATCGAGGGGGCGGGGGTACAACAGCAGCAATGAGATCATCCTGGCAATAATAAAAAACCCAAACCCAACGCAGCAGGGCCGTCATCTCCGCAGCCGCTCCGCCCCAGCCGCGGGCGGCGCGGGGCCGGGGCCAGCGCGGGCGCGGGGGGAGCCCCGCACCGGCCGCGCTCATTCGCGGCCTCCTCGGTGTCATTTGAAGTTGCTGCCGTCGGCCAATGGGGCTCCTCCCGCCCGCTGACATCACTCCCCAGCCAGTTCCCTCCAGCTGCAGAGCGTTCAGTTTCTGTCTTTTTTTAAACTAAAATGGAGGCTGGTTTCTTGCCTTAAGGAATACAGTGCCGTGCCTGCTGGAGCCTAGATGTTGACATGTAACAGAGCTGGCAGCAGGATGGTGGTTGACGCAGCCAATTCCAATGGGCCGTTCCAGCCCGTGGCCCTTTTGCATATTAGAGGTGAGTTATTGTGCGTGTGAGAGTGAATCGCGACCCTCTGACGAGCGAATAAATGGCTATTGTGGAGCTCGGAGAAGGGGAGCAGGAAGTCCTTTGTAGCTCAGTCCCTCTCGGTTTGTTACAGCCGCGGTAAAACCGGCGGAGAGCAAAACCCATTTTCTGTTAAATGTGTTCGGGGAAGATTTAAGAATTCATGGTGGCATTGCATACATAGTTAAAAGCAGGTTTTACAGCTTTCTGCCGTAACTCTCCCATCCCCCTTCCAAGCTGTGCTGATGTCAAAGGATGTGAAGTCACTACCCCAGAAAGGTACTGAGGGGGGCAGGGAAGAGCCAAGTTATCCCTATACCGTTTCTAGAGAATAAGGGCAAACCTTTGGTGTGCTTCAAAGCCTTTTTTTGTTTGAATTGTTCAGATAGATCTGCCTTAAAGTGCACTGCAGCTTGTAAAAGAATTGGAAGTGTCAGAGAAGGAGGGGGAAGGAGATGTGACGCTTACTATGAAAATATCCTTTATGTATTTAGAAGGCATTTCCTAGAAGAGATGCGGTTTGGCTTTAACAAGCAAGCTCTTGTGTGCCTGCCGTGTTATGCAGTTCTGAATGTTCAGTTCTTCACGGAATATGTTCTTTTGGGTTTATAGAATTAGTGCATTGCAAATTACATTTTATATAATTTGAAAATACATGTTGGCTTGACACTTCTGTACGATATCGAGCGTGTATCTCTTGTTCTGTATTTTTTTACGTAGTACAATTTTCCTTTGTGTTGGAGGGGTTTTGGGTGTATTTTTTTAGCTGGCTCTTAAGCAACCAGTCCTTTTTTTAATATCTGCTGTGGGGTGTTTCTGGTTTAGAACTTTATGAAGGCAGAACATGTATTAGCTGGGATGAGCACATCTTGAACAATGGTATTTATATGCAAGAAACATAGCTGGTACTGTTCTTAATTACCTTTGCTTCTCAGCTTTCACTGCCATAGGCTGGATGTCAGTACTGGAAATAAATTTTAAATTAATATTCCATACACTGAAAAAAATTTCCTTTGGAAGTTTATAAACCCCAACTGTTCAGAAGTCTGTTCTTTTAAGTAGGAACATGGATGTTCAAGTATTTAAAAATCATGATTTCTCTTTACCTTTTAAAAGAGCCATAACCTGCTCTGTCTGAAGTCGCAGTGGATAATTTTGGATAATCTAGAAAACTAATTTTGATCTCTGACTGGGGAAGAAATGCAGTAAAATTCCCTTGATTTCAAATAAGGACTATGCTCGTTTTCAAGGGAATATACATGGAACTGCCAGACCTCTGGACAAGCCTTTGCTTTTCACTCTGTACAAATCATCTTAATTTCAGTTAGGTGCTGCCTTTTGGAAGGGAAAAGCACCATCTTTTAAAGGTTCAAGTTAGGAAAACAATCGAAGGCTGGAATTAGAATGATGAAATATTGCAATGATTGTCCTTAATCCTTTGTCTCAATATGATAACAAGGTTCATGTCATTGAAGTCCTTATTCTGCCTTTCCTCCAATGTAATACATAATTGTGGAAACCATGGATTTTAAGAAACTGTTCTGAAATTTACTTTCCCAAGACCTACATTTTTGGTGTACTGAATAATACAGTAGTAGAGATTAAAGGGGTTTGTGGTTTAGGGGTTTTTTGGGTGATACAGTTTTTTTCTGTTTGGTAGATTACAGTTTTTCAGTGGATTATGAGAGTAGAGTTTATTGTAAGCAATTAAAGAATTACTGTGAGATTGATTGTTTTTCATTTTTCAGGTGGCAGGAAATGAAATGGGTTTCTGGTATTATAGCCCAGAGGAGTTTCTTGACACTGGGAGAGCAAAGCATCTCCTTCATACATCCTGAAGTGTGCAGAAGTTCCTTTGGGTTTTTCATATGTACCTCAGAAGTTCCTTTGGGTTTTTTATGTGTACCTCATATCACCAGCTGTGCTGGTGCTACCAGTACTGATGCTTCCAAATTGAAGCCTGTCAGAGCAATACATACAAAATTAATGGCAGTAAAAATTAGCTGGTAATTCTGAAGGCTAATGACACATTATTACTGTTTGTCCCAATGCATGCTGCTTTTACAGTTGTCCTTTTGCATCATCTGTTGTAATATAGGATTAAATTTCTAGTAGAAGTCTTCCTCTTGCCAACTGTGAGAGCTAAAACTTCAAGGTCAAGGACAGGGGGTAGGGGCATAAGCCCCTTGGGTGTTTCTCATAGATATCGTTTGTTGAAATAGAAAAAAAATTCTTAAGCACCAATTCCATAAAATTTTTGAAATTTTGAGATGGTATAGGTACCATATTTGAACTCAATCTTGCTTCTAAAAAATATGTGAAGCCTTGTGGACTATACTGTTAGTACTTTATTGAAAATAAAAATTGCAATCTTACTTATAAAGTTAATTCCAAAGCACTTTCTGTACCTGAATCATATGAAATATGTAATGTTTGCAGAATTAAAAGGAAATTTTTAGCAAGCAACAATGTCATGCCAGATCAGAACCTTTGTCCTGTGTATCCTGAACTGTAAGGAACACTGTTTGTTGTCTGGGTTGCTTACAGATTTACCTAAGCAACACAGTTGGAAAAAGATGCAATTGATTTTTAACAATTATGTTAAAGTCTTGTGAATAGGAAATAAGAATGTCAGAATTTTACTGACTGCCGTTGCAGACACCGTTATCTCCAACATCACCAAAAGAAGGAGCAGTGGGTACTTGTAGGATAGGAGGTGTCATGGCCCCCATACCCCGTCCTCCAGGAGTTCATTTGGCTGCAGGTACTCAAGTTCATCTTGAGTATGGTGCAGCCACGTAATCGTGACTCAGAGTGCTGTGGAAAGAGCTGTGAGTGTGTTGGGGTTCCCCTTTGATTCAGGAGCTGTCTTTAGGCTCAGGCCTGTGGCCTTGGCTGTTGCCTCAGCTGGGTTGCAGCTGTGTGGTTGTCCTGTCATATGCCTCGATGATCTGGATTCTGGTGTGTTGACTTCCCAGGTTGGTGTCCCTCTGCACTGAGCACTTGTTCAGCAGCCACAGGACTGTCAGCTGAGCCTGCTCAGTGTCAGAATAGCTGCTCTCTTTTCTTCATTCAGGTACTGCAAAACTATGCCCTTTGTCACAACTGTAGACTGTTGGCAGTTGTTCAAGAGCAGTGTGTAGAAATCAGAAATGCAGGTGACTTTTGACCCACTGGTGGAAAATAACAAGCACCAAAAGAGCCTAATCCATGCTAAATGCAAGTGGTGTGGCACCATTGCTGTGTGTTATCTGTTTGTGCTGAAAACATTGGCTCAGTGAGAGTGATTGGCCTGCTGGGGTAGTGAGTCTTTAGTCAGCAACAGGCTCTCCTGGGGATCTGAGCTATGCTGCTGCTGCACTGATCTTTCCAGAGTACAAAGGTAGCTGAACATTATGCCCTTGAATTGATTGTCACTTATTGCCATCATCAACTGAAAACTTAGTTGTATTGGAATGATATAAGGCTTCTAGGAAAATTACAATTTCAGTTTAAGCAGCTGTTACAGACATGGAATAACTGCTGTGGTTTGTGATCTTGGATGGAGGCTTGACCTTGTGAAACAAATGCAGCTGAAGGAACTCATCATGGGATATCTGCATGGAGAGCTCCTTTAGGATCTTTGTGCATTGACAGGCCACTTGCAATCAAGGTGACACAGAGGGTTATTAGGTATCATGAATTTAGTGTTTTTACAGCAAGGAGGGAAGCAGATCTGGATGGTGTTTTCAGGATGCATCCCTCCATATGGAGCCCTTCTGGCAGCCAAAGGCCCAGGGTGATGAAGTACATTCAGGGCCCTGACAGGGTCAGCCACAAAAACAAGGTGAGGCTTGGGGAAGGAAACATTTTTATTTCCATCTCAGCACTTCAGTCAGAGAAAGCAGCTGTAAAAGCTGCATAGATTAGAACAAACAGTAAATGTTCATCACTAGACTTCAGAGCTTCCAGTTCATATTTACTGTTGAGTGTTCAAAACCATAACTGTAATACAGCGTGTAGTTACAGGTAGAAAATAATAGTAATTCATTCTGTAGGCAGATTATGAATACTCAGGGGGGAGGAGATGTTTTTCATTAGGAAAATGTGTTGATACCAGTGTTGATGACAAAAATCCCTTAATATTGTTTTGTCAGAGCATAGAAGTAGTCCAGATGCCAATGTGTCCATGAACTCAAGACATATTTTGAACAAAATACATATAAAACTCTGTTCTGATCTGCAATGGCAGAATTAGAATGTAAAGGTTACTTTAATGGCTTGGTTGCTGACTGGCTGGAACTGGTAATGTCTGTTCATGCTTTTCAAAAGTTATTTTCAAGATGTTTTGCAAGACATACTGAAAATTGTGTGGGAAGAAGGGTGAGAACACCCTGATACTATGTTCACTCAAACTGATGCTTCCTGTAGACCATAACGTGTTTCACATATCTCATTGTCCATCCTTCTCCTTTGCCTTCCAGAGCAGCAAATGTTTTTTGACAGATTTGACTTGTCATTATTTAAATTACTTTAGATTTTGTGGAAGATGCTTTGACTTTTTTTCAAAGATGATTTATGTTAACTGTGTCCATTTTTTCTGTGTGCTGCTTGTTCATCTTGTGTGAGGGATCATGGAAGGTATTTCAGATTCCGCTTTTACATAGTGTTCTTCAGGGCAAAAAATGTCAGTGGTAGTGTTTCTGTGATGAAAATATCTGAGTATTTAGATAGAAATTTGCATTTTCTTCAAAGGTGGTGAAAGATCTTTGTTTAGTTGGGCAATTTATATCTTAAAGGAGAAAAGCTTGGCACTTTCATTTTAGAAAGAATCCATCGTGTGTTTGTCTTGAAAAATAATTGACCTGAAAATACTTCTGTCTAGCCACAGTTGCTAAAAACTGTTGCTAGACTGTTGCTTTGCAGGAATTGTGTCTGAGCTAAAAGAAGAATAAAAAATTATCCATTCTGTAATTAAAAGGGAAGCAGAGCCCAAAGCTTCAGAAGTAGTACAGACCAAACTCAGCATGCAGAACAGCAACCATTTACCTCATGATGTACAAAGGAGGCTGAAAGAACTGGATTTGTTTGGCCTAAAGGAAGGAAGGTTGAGGGGAGATTTGATCCTTGACTAACTGACGGGAGGGTGTAGAGCACAGAGCCGTGCTCTTCTCAGAGATCCACATTGGGTGAATGAGAAGTAACCAATATGACTTGGTAACTGTGGAGATTGCAATTGTACACAAGGCGAAAATATTTTCACCATAAAAGTGGTTAAAAGCTGAAACAGGATTCCAGAAGGGGCTGTGAAATCTCTGTAATTGGAAATATTTTGACTGGAGAGCAGCTGGGTTTATGTAGTGGGGGATTAGACTAGCAGAAGTGACTGTCCCTTGTGGTGAATATTATTCTGTGATTCTGTCATTCTTTGGTTCTTGTGGGACCAAAAAATTATTGACCTTGCTGTAGCATAAAAATATTACAATATTAATTTAAATGTCTTTTTTTTTTTTCATGTTCAAGAACAATATTCTTACTGTAAACTCTCTTTATGCCCCTTCTTTTCTTTTTAGTTACTAAGGCAAACATTTTAATACTTGGTGCTAGCATGCCTATTAGTAGTACTTTTACTTCTGTTAACTCAAAGTTTTTGGTGTTAATGGTGTTTTAAATTATTCTTACCATGTTTTAGCAAACTGTTAAAGATGGATGACTGCAACTGCATGCAGTATTAAAAACACTGGCATGCTAAAAGAATGTTTTATTCATTTCTAAATCTTCAGTTAGAAGCTCAGCAGCAGTCCATACCTTCTGAATAAGATAGAATTAATAAATGTACACAGACAGCTATTTCACCCACATTTCTTTACATTTATCAGCTTTTGGAAAGCTCTAATAGATTGAATTAACTTGCTCAGTACTGTGAGATTTTTCTCTAGCCTTTTTTGACAAGTTTGAATTGACAATGAGTACAGCTTTTAACAAACTGTGTGACCTTGCTATTCATCTTCTGTGGTGTTTATGAAAATGTTGAACAGTGTCATTTCTAACACATCCTTACAACATGTTTGTAGTAATCTTCCTGCATTATAACAACATTATGTTAAAAATACAAAAATCCCAGGATAATTGTCACTTACCAAATTTCTAATACTATCCAAGAACTTGATGCATTTCAAGCATGATTTCCTTTACATGTGCTGAGTTTGCCTTTTTGGGGGTAATAATATTTTATTATACTCTGAAACTAGCCTATTCTGATTATAAAAGCATACCAAAAAATCTCAAAGTCACATTTCATGATACTGGTTTTTTCCTCTTAGTATATTCTGCAGCAGAAAATTAATCTGGTTTATTCCTTCTGTATTTTCTGTGTAACTATAATCTACACCTTTGAATGCATCTTGCACCATCCACCTAAGTAGGTATTTTAAGGATGGTGAACTTATTCAGTCTGAGCACATATGTTTATTTAAATCTTAATTTTCTTTAATTCTTTAGCACATTTAAATTCAGTCAATATTTAAGGTACAGTCACTCCTTGTTGTAAGAGGTGAGCAAAGTCTTCCTGGGAGGAAAGGTGTATAGAGGAGACATCTTAATTTTCTTCTGAGATGCTTCCATAGTAGTGATGAACTGTGTTATGTCTCTGAGTGAATTTAAATTTTAAAATGGAAGGCTTGTTTGTACCTTTGTGGAAATATTTCCATGCAAAAGACCTTCAAAACTTTTTTTAGTCCTTCCAATCCAATAAATGGAATTTCCCATGGTCAGCAGGCACCTTCTATCCTGCTTGTGGGTCATAGTTGGGTTTTGATCTAATGGATAAACCTCAGTTGAGATTTAAAGGAGATGAAAATGCTTGTTGTTCCCTTTTCTCCCCCATTAGCCAATTATAATTTGGTAACCTGAAGGGGTGAGAACATGTATCAACCCTGTGTTTGGGCTGTTATGTTCCTGCCAAGCCACATGGACTCCGTAGGTGCATGGCCTGACTCCTGGAGCTCATAGTCATCTGTCTTGCCAAAAGTTTCCAACTTCTCCTAGAAAATTCTGAGCCTGCTGCTATTTAATATTGCTTAATGACTTGTACACTTAATTGTTAGCTCTGAAACCCATCCACTGTTCCTTTCTAGAAGTGTTGCCTCAAAAAATAGAACCAAGGCCATCTTCCTCAAGGACAAGCAGCAGTTCTGTTCTTAATGAACCTAGGCCTCTTGTATATATCAAATTATGAAAACTTTCATATGTTAGCATTAGATAATCACCTGAATTATCAAAGGACTGATATTGGTACAAATGGCTCTGTAGTTGTATTACTTCTTGTACTGTTTTGCTAGATCTTTTGGAAGACATTCAGACATTGCCGGACATAGACTGATGGTTTTTTTACATATCTACCAAAGGAACTCATGCAGAGTGGTTTTAATATTTGACCAAAAGCAGGTTTAAATGAGGTTATTTAGTTATTATTCCTGCTGCCTTTAACATGATGACAGGCTTATTAACTCTCCACTTACTATGTAGCACTTTCTATCAGAGAGTGTATTTTACCTTGCTACTGCCTTTACTCTTTGTTCTCTGTCACTCCTCCTTTCTTGACTTTTTTGGGTTGTTTTTACCTTCATATAGACCCTTTGCCAATATGAAGAGTGTATGTACGGGTTCTTCTGCTGGAAACAGTGAGGATGTTAAGTGTTCACACTGCATGTGAAATATCTGAGGGCATGACTGTACAATGTCTCTAGAGGGGACTTTATGTTGAGCTAAAAATACCATGAAATTGTAGGAAGGTAGTCAGCTGGAATTTTTACATTGCTTTTACTGACTCATGGAGTAATGTGCATGCCCTTTCAAGGAAGCAAAAATGGATGCCCTCAAATTTTTATTCATACATACTGTTTTGTGATGGTTGCTGTGAAATACATTTTAAGGTAAAAATTAAGTATTATCTGTTTCTGTGGAAAATTTTCATTTCCATTTCTATTTGAAGCGTCTAATAAATAATCGAGACTTCTGTAAAATTAATTCCATGTGCTATCAAACAATTAATTACTGAAACTGCACTGTAAACCACACAGAATAAGTGAATACCAGCAATATTTAATAGATACAGGGTTATTTGCATCATATGTAGACAAGATGTTCATCTGGGGGAGGTGGCTTTTGTGCTCTAACCTTTGTGCTGGGGGTGGACACCTCATAAAGGTAAAGCAGAGTCTCAGCAGCCTCACAGAGCTGCCCTCTGTGTGCACCACCCTGTCTAAAGTGATAAAACTGAGATAAATGGCACTTGGAGTGCATGGTGTTTTAAAGCCACATCTGCACATCCTTTAATCAATTCCACATAATGTGCATACAAATCATGTGGTACCATTTCTGCTATAACTTGCCAATGCAGTTTTCTTTAATAAAAGTATAGTTAAACTTAGGGGTGGGATCTGACTCTGCATTGTTATCAGTAGTGGAAGTGACAGTTTTGTGTCAATTTTCATAATTGCTCTTGTTACTGATAATGATCTGAATTTCATGAAGAAAAATTATACATGAAGTTTAAAATTTAAAAACTAATTTTAAAATTGTCCATTTGGGACTTTTCTGATTGTAGAAGCCTACCAATTGGAAGCACTTTTTAATTTTAAAGATTTTTATGGAAGGTTTTTAGTTTGCATTTTGGATTAAATCTACCAGTTATGTGGCTTCACACAGCCTCTAGAACCAAATTCTGTTGCTACTTTTATATTTAAGCTGAATGTGTAACAGTGTCCATGATGTTTCAAAGGTGTCCTGTGTTCATTCAAGTCCTATTGGAAAGAAAACTTGAACAAAATTATCAAAGCCAACAAAAAAACAATGGGATGTCTGTTCTTTGGGTGTAATAAGTTTTTCTTCAAAAAAATTTTCCAGACAAAATAGTTGTAACAATGGAACCTTTCTTCTAACCTATTCCCATAATACTTTTATACCTTTTGCTCCTGTTACGCTGACTTTATATAAAGTGCCTTAAAATCCAAAAATTGATCCACAGAGGACTGTCCTAAAGTTGTTTGCATGCAATAAAAACTGAATTGTTCTTGTCCCAGTACAAAATTAAGATTTTTATGGCTTTTGAATCAGAATATTACACATCCTCTCAAAAGCAAAATTTTCAGCATACATTTCACTGCATAACTTTTCTTATTTTATATTGTTGGAAACTCAGTAATCATTAATGTATCTTAAGGAACAAAGCATTTCAAAGCTTGTAGTTAAATGGAAGAAATTAGAACAAGCTGCTTTCATTGCACATTAAATCTTCTGTTAAAAAGGGAAAATGTAAACAGAATAATGAATATTTTGAAAAATTTGCTGGGAGTAAGATGTCTTAATATGTCCAGGGCTTCTGGACGTGTAGTAGGGAGTCAGTCCTGGATTCAGAGCTAATACAGCCAATCAACTTGCTTGTGCCCTGTAAATTTACAGATTTCTTGGAGCCTCCAATTTAAATGTATTCCACACTGCAGTTCACTCTTCCTCCTGTGTGAGAGGGGTGGAAATTATCAGCAGAATGTCAGCTTTTCTGGCAGCCAAGCAATAGGGACACTTTTGCTAATAGGTACATTTTCAGTTCTTACTAGAATTCCTTTGTGGGACTGGAGGTTAGTATGACTGGAGACTGAAGACATCTGTTGAAGCAAATGTGTATGTTTTCAGACAAATGTGATGTGAGGAAATAATGTTGGATTATGCAGGAATAATCTTTGGGTTAAATGGGAAACCATTATGCACTTAACTCCTGACAAATGTACAAGTATATTGTATATTCAGTCTTCTTAGATGTTGAAAACATGTATTTTTAAATGGGCATAGTTGGCTTTCCACTTTGTTTGAGTCGAAATTTTCATTGCTAGAAAGCAATTTTTATTTCCTAACAGAGAACTGCTCATAATTGCCCTTAGCATTTGACATGGCCAGCGTTGACTGCTAAGCAATTTACTGACCTAGTTCTAAATATATTCCTTTATTTTTTTACCAAATCGTTGTTTGTGTGCTGCTTGATCATTGAGGAAAACTGTGCACTGAATTGGAGGTTTTTTCCCAGTGGATATAAAAAAAATCCCAAACAATCAAACAAGAAAAAACCCAAACCAACCAAACAAAAACCCTACCCCCCCCCCCCCCCCCCAAAAAAAACCCCCAAAACAAATACATACAAAAAATACCCTGTAGTAGAGATAGGCTTGCTGTCTACTGAAGTCTATTAAGAAATTGCTCTCAAGAAAACCACAAAAGCCCAGTTGATTTCTGGTGAAAACATTTTTTGCATATCTTGTAACGATGTGTGACAATTTGAGATGATTTGGACCTTGATCAGCCATTCAGGACCTTAGTTTGCATCTCAGGCTCAGTGTGACCTATGCTGTTTAAGTTCTTCCTATGAAAAAAGACTTACCCCTCCTAGTTCTAATTTTAAATAGAGTAGAGAATTTAGAAAACTAAACCGGTGTTGTCCTCAAGGAAGGTTTATGTAAGTTTTTGTTAATTTCAAAATAAATGTTTGCTTCAGACAAGTAAGGATGTGCTTATAACTTTAACCAGAGTTCCTTCATGGGCACTGGGTATTTGCTTTAGGTTGCATTGGAGTGTAAAACGCATCAGGTTTGATCACAGAAAAGCTGGGGGGCTTTTCTTCCTGCTTGGAAAAATCTATTGTGTAATCTGTTTCTAAGCCTACACAAGACCCAGTTTGTGATCTCTGTTAATGATTATTCTAAGTGTCATTGTTAAATTCACCAATTTTGGCATTCAGCAGAAAGCAGGCAGCAGCCCCCAGGTTTAGCAAATGTACAGGGAGTGAGGAGAGGGGGAGGCAGTCTGACAGGCTCTGGAGAAGGAACTGAGTTATTTTACATTTTGGCAGTTGAGTGTTCTTTGAATTGTATTTATCACGGATGTGTGACAGGTACTATTGACTGACAAGTTACTCAGACTCAGAGCAGTATCTGACTAAAATTAGGGGTTGGTGTGTGGAGTTTGGGTGTGTTAATGGAAACTCTGCGTTTGCTTACAGCAGATGGGTAGGCTTGATTACCTTATTCTTACTTGATCCAATTGTCCAGAGTGGCAGTTTATTCAGGATTATGTATTTCTTCAGTTTACTTAATACAAACCTTCTGACTTACACCATGCACTTCAGTAATGTTACAGAATATAATTGAGATCTGGTCTCACAACAGTAGTGCTTAATTTTCTCAGACAGACTGTTGCATATATTTGAAAACCATTTTAAAGTTTTCAAGCACATTTGAAGTTGTTGGGTAACTTGAAAGTGGATTCAAGTACACTCTAATGCCTATGAAATTGAGGGGTTTTCTCTTAGTGTTTTGTGTTTAAAAGTGAGATTTGCTGTCATATTAACTGTATGTGTGCCAGAAAGCTTCACTGAGAGTTCTTTGTTTGGTTTCTCTCCTTCCCCATTAAGACACTTTTTTTCTTCCATTGTCTGTTTGATTATCCTCCTTGCCATTTTTCTCCCTAATTCTCAGGTAGAATTTCCATTTCATTAGCTCTAGCCCATTGCAGCTTGTTTCACATGTTATTTCCTGTATAAGCATTCCTGTTTTCCTCTTTATGCTACATTGCCTTTAAAATATTTATGCAGTTATTATTGCTTTTACTTTTCACTTTCTGCTTTTAAATGTTTTAATATAGTGTAAAAATCTTTATTTCTCTTAACCATATTATAAATATCCTCTTAAGGTTTTTAAAAATTTTACATAGCTTCTAATAAAACAGTTAACTTCTGATAAAACTCTTTTAAAGCAGGCTCTTGGTTCAGTCACATTGGTCTGCTTTAGAAAAATCGTTAGATAATATGGTGTGCATATTATTCACTGTTGATCTACCCTTATCATCATCAGACTTATGATTTACACCTGGAATAAAGTTACTGGCAGTAATTTCAGTGCCTCAGGTTGTTTAGTATGTAAAAATTATGCCAAATAGTTCAAAATGATAGCAGACCTTTTTTCCTATGTCGTTATTAATCAGTCCTTAAAATCTCCTGTCTTAAATCTTTGACAGTTAAATGTCATTACTTAGTTCCTCTATCCTCAAAACCACAGTGCAATCTCTGTTAGGAGGAGGCTGCCACCAGTGCTGGATTCCCCAATGACTGGAGATTGCAGAGGGGATTAGTGTTGTAAAGCACCTGCTTTGAGCTTCACGCTGGGACTGACAAAACATACGTTTCCCATTCCTTTCCGGCTCCTTTAAACTGTAGGATTCTTGAGGTGTTGTCCTTTTTTTTTTTTCCCTCTTTCTTTTTTTCAGTTGCTGTTTAATTAGTCTGGTAATAGCTTATTTGATTCTAACAGCCTTTTTTTTTTCATTACATGAAAAAAAAAATATTACTTTAAAAGCCTCATAATCAAATGAAAAGCCACATTTTGAATGAAAATTTAGCCAAGAGATTTCTATATGTAGAAACCAAAAAGCTTAAATGCTATGTACCTTACTGAATTCCAACATGTTGTTCTTGCCTTTGCCCTCCCCACTTCTGTATCATAAAATCACATCATAAAATGGTTCAGATTGGAAGGGACCTTAGAGAACATCCAGTTCCAGCCCCCCTGCCATAGGTTGGAACACCTTCCACCAGACTGGGTTGCTCAGACCCCCATCTAACCTGGCCTTGAGCAGTTCCAGGGATGGACATTCTCAGCTCAACCTGTTCCAGTGTCTCACCACCCTCTCAGTAAAGCATTTCTTTCTAATGTCTACTACACCGAACCTGCCCTCTGTCAGTTTAAAGCCATTACCCTTTGTCCTGTCACTCCATTTCCTTGTAAAAAGTCTCTCTCCAGGTCCCTTGTAGCCCCTTTACATACTGGAAGGTGCTGTAAGCTCTCCCCAGACTACTCTTAGGTGCAGAAGAGCCCCAACTCCCACAGCCTGTCTTCACAGATGAGGTGCTGCAGCCCTCTGAGTATCTTCATCCCTTCTCGGGGCTCACTCCAGCAGGTCCCTGTCCTTCCTGTGTCAGGGACCCCAGCGCTGGGCACATGATTAAGACTGTTTTCATACACAAGCTGTCACAGGTGAAATAACTTTTTCATTGTAAGTGGAGTTACAGCTTGATCCAGGCTGCAGATTGGCATAGAAACAATATCAGGGCTGTTGCTTTATTAAAAATATAAAGTTTGAATACTTATTACTAAACAGAACTTGTTTGGTGGAAAGAAGACATCTTTAAATAAGATGGAGTATCTGAGTGTCCAAAAATTGAACTACTTGAAAATTAAAAAAAAGGCACTTGCTTTTGAAATTTAGGTAGAACATGTGCTACATATTTATAATTTTAAATATTGTTTTTAAACTTTTTTTCCTATCAGTATTTAGGGAAGTAGTTATATTTTGTGTGTCTATCACATTTTGGGCGTCAACTTTTCAGGTGAAAATGTGTAACAGTGGCAGATAGGAACAGTGTAATTTCTTCAAATACAGGGAAGTGAAAGGCAGGGTTTTCTCCAGTTACAAATTTCTGTTATCTGAAGAACAGCCAAATGGTATTTCTGGCAGCAGCTCAGTTCCTTGACTGCAGTGGGCATTGGCCTGTAATTGCAGCTAATTCTCATTCTCATGTCTCTGGAGTACCTGCACAGGTGCTGAACATCACGGGGCTGCAGCAGGGCAGCTGATGCAGATCAAGGACACACTTTGGAAGTTTTGGTTCGCTGTCCAAGCATTGCCTGAGACTGGAAACTTCCCCTATGCACCCACCTGCTCTTCTCAGCTCACCTTCTAGCTGGCCTTGAACAAAACAGCTTTACTTTGATAATAGCTGGTTGGAGTAGTTAAGTGTTTTCTTGTAATCCTTAAGGAAGCTCTAAGTGTCTGTAAAATATTTTTAATTACTGATCAAAAGTTGTTTGGGAGTCATGAGCTTGTAGATGAGACAAAGTCTATCTGCTCTTCAGTGTCCTATTTCTGATGGGAAATGGCTGAAGTGTTTAAAAAAAAACAAAACAGGAATGTTTACAGGTCTCATACATGGTAGTTGGAGAAGGACCTTGAACTTACAGTTCAATTCTTTTAGATTAAGCCTGTATTCTTTATGACACTTTACAACACTGACATGTACATCCCTTAATTTTCAATGGTGAGATAAAGAACAGAAATTGGTTCCTCTTCTGTGCTGCTTAAAGTGTTTATATGTGGTGCTCTCTTGAGCTTAGTACTAGCACTCTGTTTTTCCATGAGTGTTCCTGTGGCTTTTTGGTAATTGTGGTCATTTTTCTTGTTTTAAGTATTTCTTCTGGCAAAATGTTTCTGCAGGGTCAATAAATAAAACAATATAAACACCAGTGTCTTCTTTGCATTTGTTAGTCCAGTGTATCCATACAACAACTTGCCTGCTTTGAGTTATCTGCAGCCAAATTCCTGCTATTAGTTGCTAGTTATAGTATAAAATGTATTGTGTATAATTTTAGTACTTTCTGGTATTCCTTGAGTTTATTTTTATATGCTGCTAGAAGAAATAGCTTTAATTAAATTTGTCCATGCATGAATTGGAAGTTTTCTTCCCTGTGCCACCCACTTATCTCCAATATCATGTGTTAGGATATAATTCTGTTAATGGGAGACTGTCATCTTTAATTACTGTTAATTATTGTCATCATGATTTCAGTAAAATCACTAAAAACTGTAAAGAGTTGGTCACATAATAGAAATGCAATAAAAATCACTCCAGAGTAGTGTTTCTTGCTTTGAATTAGGATGGTAGTTATACAATTTCAAAATAAGGTAAATATTTTTAATGGAATTTTACCTGATGTTGGTTCAGCTTTTGTAATATTCTAATTTTTTTTTCTAATTCTTCTCATTTTTAAGGACTTGATCCCTAGTTTTGGAAAAAGTATTAGTTCTGGTAAACCCATGTTTTGACAGATTATATTCTCCTTTCTATGCTGCGTAGCTCCTCTGCCTTTGTGTCTGGCAATTTCCATTCTCTTACTCAAGGCACTGGACTCTATTCTTTGTAAAAATGCTGCTGTGGTATTGTCAACTGAAATGTTTTAAGAGAACATTGCAAGATACTAGAGTCCCTTTGTTGAAGTACAGTTCTATAGGGCATCTTACCAAGCTTCAATAATGCTGCTTTTTTTTGCCAATGAACATCAAATTTGAAATGCACTAATACTTTTGACTAGCAGAGGGGACCATGTGACCAATAAATTTAGGGATATCCTCCAGGTAGCACTCTACTTGACAATTAAATGTTGTTTTTCCAAATCTTTAAGAATTCTAGTCCTTCATTAGGGTTGCTGACGAATTTCCTGAGATGTTTTGTCTGCTTGCAAGTAGGCATCATCTGCTCTACACCAGTGTATTATAGAAGCAGTTACTTTCAGCATATGACGTTTAGTTTGTCTTTTTTTCTATGACCTTCTAAGAAAAAGGAGCTACTTCTCTTTCAATGAAATAGGGACCTATCAGCCAACCAAATCTCATGCCTCTACTAAGCTTTTATATATGAGTAAAAAAGTAGTCACAAAACTGAAATTAATTTTGTGGTCGGAATGTATTTTTTTTTGCAAATTTTTAACCATATCTCTGGTTTTCTGTTTTTAAAATTATGTAATATAGTGTGTTTTACTGACCACAAATTGTGTTTTGTGGTAGGAATTGCATCAGCTCTTCTCTGTGTCAGAATATGACCTAAAACTTGAAATTCAACCTTATTTCAGTTCCAATCTGTACTAGAAATCAGCTGTTTCATGTGACATCTCTGGGTCACCCACTTACCCTGCTTTGCCTTTTGTCCTCCTTTCAGCAGCTATTATATTACACTGTTGTCACAGAAAAATGAGCTTCAATGAAAAAGGTAGGGGATGGATCTGCCATCAGTGCCCAGTGATGTCACAGTTACAATACATAACTAAAAATAAGACTTTTAGATTTGAAGGAACATAAAAAATATAGTTAAGAAAACAGTAAGATCTCTACAGGCCTGCACAGCAAAAATACTTGTGTGTCATAGAATACTGAGCATGAGCTCAGGCACTGAAAACACAAACTTCAGTGTTTTCTGGTTTTTTGGGTTTTTTTCCTTTAGCTAATTTTCTTAAAAACCAGGAAAATTTTGTTTTAATATGAAGACATCTTGCTTTGTTAGAATATTCACAGGTTTTAGTTCTTTAGCTGGTCTATACATTACAAAAGAAAGGGTGGGGTGGTAGCTCCTGGGTGCAGACCAGTGCCACATCCTGGCTGAGAAACACTCAAGGTCAAGGGCAGCTACCAGTGTGAAGTCTGTTGGCAGTCAACTCACAGTAGGAATTACTGAAGACATACCTGAAGCTTCCAAAGAATCTGTTTCCATACTGAGTTCAGTGTTTGAATTTAAACTTTTCCAGCCAATTATTTGTGTTCTGCTGAGGACCTGGTAGCTGAGTACCTCTGATCTTTACCTGGCTGTTTCAAAGGGAAATATAGACTGGCAGTGATGCCTTTCAGAGTGAGATATTGGTCTAGTTAATCTGATAATAAAAGCACAGCTAGTATCAGTTATAAAGTGGAAAGTATCTTATTTTATACTTACCAGTATGGAGAAAATCTGGCAAGGCCACAGGCTAAGATGACGTTGAAAATTTTATACTGAATAGCTGTTTCTGTATTAATACTGTTAAAACATAAGGGGCAGAGTTTGCATATCTGTCGGTTGTATAACTTGATCGAACAGTTACCCTGTGATTGTAAGGAAAGAGCCTCTGGACAACCCAAATGAGACAAAAAGCTGATCCCTCAGTCCCAGAGATGGACCTTGCTTTCATAATACCTATCATTTTTTGATACTTTTCCCAGTGTATATTTCTCTCTTACAAAAAGGACTGTAGGATGCAGGCCTAGGCATAAAATATGCCATAACAAATTTCTGTAAAACTGTGTCAGAAACTGCTGGAGATTCAATCCAAATATAAGACTGACCTTGTTTGGGATTACAACAAACTGTACTCTGTTCTAGGAGAAGAGCAAAAATAGTACTCATTTAAGATATGAGTACTGACAGGGATAAGTGTTCAGAGTGAATAAAAAAGATTATTCTACTGCTACTGTTCAGAAGCAAGTCCTGTGAAAATTATGTAAACCATTGCTACAGTTGGAGAAGGGGAGCAGAATATATGGGATTTTGGTTTGGTTTGATTGGAATTGATGGTGTTTGGGTTTGTTTTTTTTAAAACTTTGCTTAGTGAGTAGCTCTAAGTATCAGTTCTGGTGTAATTTCAAGGAGTAGCTTCTGAATAATTATGACCTTCCCACAGTCATCAGGGAATGGAGCACCAGAGTTGCACAAGTAGGGGATTTTTTTCCCTAATGGCATTCTCTTCAAATATGCCAGTTAATTAAGCAAATGGAAGTGAGGGGTTATCGCTTAATTAAACTGGAAGGTGATTTAGAAATCAGCATGCAGTTAACTGAAAGAACATAACCAGGTAGTCCCTGGCAAATGTCTGAGGATAAATGACTTATTGGGTGTCCCAGAGCTGCTCTGCAGGTGTGCACACATACTCTGCACAAAACTTATGGGCTACTCAAGTCATCTTCTTAACCACCTTCCCTTGGTATCATGCTGAAATCATCCTTTCAGACCTTAAAAGTGGGGGGATCCTGATTTCAAGGCAATTACTCCAGACAAAGTACTAGAAGAGATGTGAGGTCCAGACACTTGAAAGCTGTGGATGAATACTCCTAAAGGAGGCAGTTATGTCTCACCCAAATAAACAAAACACAGTTCTTTAGAAACATGTGTGGTTCTCAGTCCGTATAAAGAGGATGTCTCAAATAATGAGGATGACTGAGGTACTTAAAATAGTTAAGCCACCTCAGAATAAATGGCGAGGGAGGTGGCTTGCCTAGCTGAGGGTGTTTCTTGATCTTTTAGTTTTCAGTCTTTAACTTTCACTATTCGTGGTAATTACATCTTTAATGCTTCCTCTCTTTAAGGTTAGTGTACTGTAATCACTGTAATTGTATGTCCATTATTTGTGTAATTATAGTCTGTATTTAGGTTTTGGATTTTGTGGAGTATGCATTCATAGCACAGTATCCCTAAGTGTAACTGCTGTTATGCTTCAGGTTGTACCTTTTCTGTTTTACAGTTAATGGGGGAAAGGTGACCACTCCAACCACTTTGTATGTCTGAGACTTTTTACATTCAGGTCATAAATTTGGCTGGCTTTCAGTATGCAGACTTCTCAATTAATTACTTTTTTGATATTTTCTCAGGAGAAATTATTCATGACTTTTTGATTCAAGTAAACAAAAGCACGGGTATTGAGATACAAAATTTGCGTGGCTTCGTTCACAACACCCCACAGGAATTTTGGTTGATTTGTCAGAAAGTTGTTGCTCTGCATAGGGACACCTGTTACCTAGCACCTTCTTTCTACTTCTAGAATTCTGCACTGTCTCAGGTGTCTTGGTGACACCAAAGTCTATAACTGGCTGTGGTTTCTTTCATGAAGGCTGCATTTTTATTCTGTATGTTCTCCAGGGCTATTACTATACAGTGTTTTCTTACTGGAATTGTTCTTCAGAGCAATTAGGCACAAGTAACTTTAAAAAATTGCCAGCTGTTTTAAACAAATAAGTCTTCCAGGTTTATTATATCAAAAATACTTTGGAAAGCAGCTTCTCTTCAAGAGAGGAGCTATTCCAGCTTTGTTATCACAGGAAGTTCTTCAGGCACTTATAAGGAGAGCAACTGGTATTTAAACAACTGGACTGTAGATCTGTTGCACGTTCAGTTAATTAGATTGTACATACACATGAGCTTGTATTCAGTAATACCACTTGAAATACTTGGATGGTAGCTGTTGCTGCTTGTGTAAGAAAATTCTTAGCATTTTATGATAACTCTAAGGAAAAAGAAAAGCTCATTAACTAGGAGAAGTGGGAGTAAATTGCAGAACTATTTACAAAGTGACTCTAGTCCTATTTTTTAACATGCTATTATTGCCTTAGTAGTTTATATCTAACAATAAAAAAGTCATTATGCAGAAACATAAAATGTGTTATGGTAAAAGCTTAGGCAGATTCTCTGTGGTGTGTTCACATTTCATTTCTTAAGCTTCGTGCTGTAATCATGTGGCCATTTTAATTGCACACGAGTTTTTGCTGCAGTCAAAACATGGTACTGCTTTCTTTACCTCTGGCCAGTTATCTAGTATCTCCTAGATATTTAAGTCCTGATCCTGGAAGTTTTTGCTATGTATAATTTGTAATCTCACATGTATCTGTCATTTTAATGGCTCATGGGATTACTTCAGCAAAACACAAAGCATATGCAGGCATTTCTTCAAGTATGTATTTTTTCCATGCAGTTTCTGCTTCTGGCAAGGGCAAGTTATGCGTCACTGTTGCAATTTTTGAAATCATCCTGATATGTACAGAGTATTTCAGTGGGGTTCATACTCTGGAATGTGATATTCCTGAAAGTGTGACGATTTAGAAAGTTTGCTTATCATCTTAAACACTTCTATACCTGTGTTTCACAAAGTAAAAATTGGGAGGGCAGTGTATCCACTACAATATAATATAAATATTAAACACTGTATAATTATTTTCACTTTTCAGATGTTCCTCCAGCGGATCAAGAAAAGCTTTTTATCCAGAAGTTACGACAATGTTGTGTACTTTTTGACTTTGTTTCTGATCCACTAAGTGACCTAAAGTGGAAGGAAGTAAAACGAGCAGCTTTAAGTGAAATGGTAGAATATATCACACACAATCGCAATGTGATTACAGAACCTATTTACCCTGAAGTAGTACATATGGTAAGTGTTCCTGTTTATGATTCAGTGTTGCTTCTTCACCTGTATCAATTTATCTTAAGAAATTTTGATGAAGTCTTTAGAAAAGATCAACTATGTTTGCACATCTGCAAAAGAGTAACAGGACTTTGAAATTTTATTGCCAGTGTTGATTTTTCTTTTTTGTAAGACAGAAACTAGACACATATATGAAGCAGAATTAGATGATTAGATTAGATTTAAAGTTGGTAAAAACAAAATCTTGTATTTATAAAAATAGGGAGGGAAGTTAAATACATGCATACATACATAGATATATATGTATATGTATGTATATATGCAAAACTGTTTAAAAGACATGTAAATTGTAAAATTGAAATTTTATAAAAATGGAAGGTTAGAATTAAGATCACATGTGCAAGCTTGACACTTGTAATCCTGTTCAGCACCAGAGACTAACTTTATTCTGTGTTCAACGGTGAGAATGAGAGTCAGACTTTATTAAGCTCACAGGATGGCAGATGAGGTTTCTGCTGGAGCAAGTTATGTGAGCCATTCAGACCTGCATTGTCCCTCCCTTCTCAATATCCAAATCCTGGCTAGCTAGACTTAGCTTATTTTTCTGTTGTTTGCAAGTCCTCTCCAGAGGAGGAGGCCACAAAATTACAGCAGAGTCTTTCAGCTCTCATTGTGGTGGTGAGCAGACACCAGAGGCTTGGAGTCGCAGTTGGGGTTCTGTAGCTGTTGTCTGCAAAACCCTGAGAACAGAAGGCATATTTTGAAATTCCTAACTAATAAGCCTACAAGCCTTGGCTGTATGTAACAGGATGGTGTTTCCCAAGGCTTTATGACTTAGGGTGAATTTTCAGTGGGTTGAGAAAACAGTGCTTCTTTACCATGAATGTAAACTTCAAATTTAGTAATTGTCCCACAAATCAGAGACTTTGAAGCTCCTTCAAAGATTCTAAGGATTAATGGTATGTAGGATGTTGCTTATGATGAAGATTGTTATCTAAATCAGCCATAAGTGTTTACTGAGACAGAAGTTATTTTCATGAGAATTTCTGAGAATATGAGGATTACACATAACTCTGGATGTCAAACATGTACCCAAAGCACTGAGGATGGTTAATGGGAGATGTGGGATCATGGCTTTTCCCATGTTTTGATAACTTATTTATATCTCTGGGGTTTTTTTTCCTAATTGCTTGCTTCTTTGGGAGTACTTGGCACTGTTGAAAGGAGAGATATGAAGGAGAATAAGCTTGCTGAGACTTTCTTTGGGTAAAGTGGAGTTCATGATGAGTTCTTCAATACCAATGTCAGACATTGGTGCTTGCTTTGTGCAAGAGTTCTTAACTGCCTATAGTTCATTGCTTGTGCTTTCTATGCCTGCATTATCTTTCTCCACTAAACAGTTATGGCCAGAGTACATTTGACTGAGGAGAATGTATGCTTTCTTTGTTTTCAGGTGTACCCAATGGTAACCAAGTCTGCCCTTTGGTCAGTTGAACAAATCTTGCAGCAGAATTTGGCTGCTATCTTGGTTGCCAGGGTTTTGCTGGTAGCAGGCGGTGTTTGAAAATTCTTTTGGTGATATTAAAATGCTTTTTGTCTGCAAGGGTCTGGAGGGTATGGAGTTCTCTTGCATTGGTTTTACAGAGCACTGTGAGAGACACTGTCAATGAAGGCACCTGGACTGGTATTTTGAGGTTAAATTCAGATAGGTTTTTTTTCCTTTGGTCATTTCCTTTGGTCAAACAACTGTATATTTTCTCCAGTAGTGTTAATGATCTTTCTTTCAGGCATGTATGTGTAGATTGTCATGAACATTTGCTAAATTCTAGACATATCTGAATTGGTTGTGGGAATTTTAAGGAAAATAAATGTAATGTCTTCATGTACTTTAAAACTCTTCCAAGAAACATTCATAAGTTATGTGCTGCTACTGCCACTGAATTATATTAGTAAGGAATAGCATTTTCAATAAAATTATGAGGATCAAGAAATATTCAGATTTGAGAATGGTTCTCCGTTTGTAAAGTATGTGGAGTTGGCAGGAAAGTTGGGATTTTGCTATGCCATTCTGCCAGACTTCACAGCTTGGAGGTTACTTGTTTGTGTACATGTGTACATCCGATGTATATATGTGTGTGTGTGTGTGTGTACAAGTTCTGTTTGGTGTTACTAAATTATTACTTAGTCAGTCATGCAGGGCAATGAATTTCACAGGTTGTCTGTTTACTAGAAATAAAATAATGTTTCCTTTTCCATAGCTTCAAACATTCTTTCTCTCTGACAAAATAAACATTTACCTTATAATTTCATTCCTCTTTATTCTTTATAGTCATAATGCTCATGTCATGTCTATCCATTCCACACTTCTTTTTTTTTTTTTCCACTTCAGGTGTCCTGGACTAAATTATAGTAAGATCTTTTCTTTAAGCTATATATTCATCAAGTGGCTTAGCTAATAATTTAGTGTTAAGCCTAAGTCCTTTTTTCAAAAGGTATGAGAAATCAATTTCTAAAATGGATTTAATGTTCTTCTTTCAGAGTGGATTCAAGAGTATTTTCCCTTTCTTCCTCAAAGAGCCAGCTGATATGTCCTTCAAATTTGTTTTATATTTCTAAGCAAAGATGTGATGAAAAAGGAAATGTTTTATTAACTGCTTCTTATACAAGTTCCATTTCCTAGGTGTAGTATAGTTAAGTACCTCTTCTCAAAACTATAAAATGTGTAGGCAAATGTCTGAGTAAATTTTCTAAATGTGCATGATATATTCAGGGTTTTGTGATGAAAAGCATCCATTTCAGAATCTTCCTTAGAAAATAATAATGCTTTTTTTTAGCTTGCTGTAGCAGAAAGCAGGGCTTTACAACAATATTCTCTTGTGCATTAGCACATAGGGTAGTACTATTTTTTTTAATTGATACCATATATAGGAGCAGATCTAATTTTATTCAGCAACTGACATGGTTTTCAGCGCAACTTCTCATGCATTATTAGAACTACATACTCATTTACACCTATGTGAGCTTGAGGTTTTGTTGGTTTTTTGTTTGGTTGTTTTTTTTAGTTTTGTGTTCAAAGGGGCATTGCAGATCTGGTGTTCTCTATCTTTGCTCTAGAATAAGAGGGGCTGCTGTGAATGGAAGTGTGCTGTTGTTGCTCTATTAAGTATAAGGTTGGCTTTCCTTCATATGAATACAGAAGGCACAGACTTTCAGTTTATGTGCCTCTTCATTCAGAGCTGTTCTCATCAAGCTTAACGCAGGCTGCTCAGCAGAAGGGAGGAGAAAATGCATAGTATCTGATGCCTACTTGCTTGAAAATATTCTCATGTTGTATGAAATGGGCCACAAAAAAAGCAGGATTTGTGACTACCATTACAGCAAAAGCCCATGAACTGATAAAAATGCAGGTTGTTTTCTTTTCCCTTTTCGTTGTCCCATCCTCCTGTTATGTCCTTTGAAGTCAAGTGTTGTTGGTGCTGGCAGCACTGACAGAATTTTGGCACACTAGGCCAGTGTTCATAAAGACTCTAATTTCATAAGTTTGGGGGTCTTGTGGAATTTTATTGGTGGGAGGAGGAGCTGGGGGGGAAATGTTTTTCAGTTATGCTGTGTTTATTTATACTTCTGTGGGAAATTTGCCTTAGAGGAGATCAGGCTTTGCAGATTGTGTCTTGTCTGTTTGGTCAAGACTGAGAAGTTAGAAAAAAGATCAGCCATTCAATGGGTAAAGGACTCAGTGATATTAATTCATTGTAAATTTTCCTAAACCTCAGTAGGGTAGATGAGAGACAGGGGACAAGAGAGTTTCAGGTTTGTGCTTTCAATGCAAGATCCTGCAGCTTGATTTAAGCAGTTTTCTATTCTGCTGGTCAAGGATATAAAATGCAAAATAGATCACATCAGGCTTCACTGGTTCCATTTCTCATGGAAAAAATACTCTCTAGGTTTTTAATCTGTTTTCTGTTTTGAAAAATACAAAGTACAAAACTTGGTTGCTAACACCTGACATGACCCAGATGTTCTTTTTTTAATAGTGATAGCCTGAGACTTTAAGAATTCTTTAGATAAGCTTATTCTTCCATTTTTGTTTGTTTAACAACTTCAACAGGTTTTAAATTTCAAGTCTGATCTTCGGTATTTGTTTTCTTGGAAGACCACTGATTATTGCAAATTTTTACCATATTTTTTAAACAGAAGTCATAGGTGGTTAATCACTTGATGTCCATACTTTTAAAAAGGGGAACATAAAGATATATCAGCTTTAGTTTTAATTCTCTGCAGTATTTTCCCTCACAGGAGTATAATGTAAGCCTTGCAGATTTAGCTGATGCAGTTTGATACTGCCTCCCACTGTCTGCTCAGCCATCTGTCAGATGGGAGATGGCAGGACAGACGTACACATCCTCCGTGGCCCTTGTATGTAGACAAGCACTTGGAAGCACTAAAATACAGTTATATCAACAAACTCGATAAGTAGTTCATGTTTGCAGACTAGTCCACTTCCATGAGGATGCTAAATGTTTTTCAGGGCATTCAGAATTCAAATGTTAGAAGGATGAGGGTGGGTAGTTCATCCCCCTGGGTGCTGTGTATGTCAGGTATATGGACATTGTTTAAGAGAAATACCACTGGGGAGGTTGGTGTTGTGAAACTTGGTTTTGAAGTGTTCCCATATGTGTGCAACTGCTATGTGAAATGAAAGTAGTATTTTACAGAGAAGAACAGATGTGAGTTATCTTTGGCTTGCATCTCTACTTCTGGCTTACGCTTTTGCAGGTTGATGTAAGGCCTTATTAAGTGTGTATATATAAAAAAGTTTGTGTAAACATTTTACATACATTTGCTTACATACATGTCTGTGTGTAGAGAGATCAGAGCAGTATCCTCATAAAACACATCCTGACAGTAGTTTTGTACTTCAAAGAGTACTTAGTGCATAAAAAAGTGTTCTCCAAGTTAGAACTATGTAAAGTATGAATGTTCCTTACTGTTTAAAATACTGCATTATATAGCATGTATTTTTTTTGCAAATGTTAATTGAAATAGTTGATGTAAAGAATTCTTAGCCAAAACTATCTTGGAAGTTACTTTTTTAGTCAGTCAGTTGTTTCAGAGTTCTTAAAGGCACATGTAATTTCAGTTTGCAGTTAATATGTTTCGAACATTACCACCATCTTCCAATCCAACGGGAGCAGAATTTGATCCAGAGGAAGATGAACCAACCTTAGAAGCTGCATGGCCTCATCTACAGGTACTTCATGGAGGCTGAAACATCACAGTCTATAACAGAATTTTGACATTAAATTCATTGTTTATCTATTCTAAATTGTTTATGTTATGTGTTTATCTCAAAACAGTTACTTTTCCATGTAATTTTTAAAATGTGTTTCTTGAATTAAAACTGATTTTTTTTTTAAAAAAATCAGTTGTTATAGGTTAAAGGCTCATGGTTTCTTGTGGTAGAGATGTAACTGCCGAGATTTTAAATGAGCTTCTATTTGTCACTATGAATGCTTTGATCTGGCTCTGGCACAGCTTTAGCTTTCAGAGGTACCATGACAAACAGAGGAGAACAGAGACTTCTTAGAACATGGATTTCTGGGCATGATAAATATTAGATGACTGTGTGTCACTTGAGTAAAGTGTAGTGATGGAGCTCAGCAGAATTTCTGCAGTTTAAATAACCTCAAGTTCTTGTAATTTGTCAGGAGAACAAGAGCAAAGCTTTTACTGTGTGTTATTTAGATAAATATAACTAAAAACATTTTGCAGTTCTGAGCAACTAATCAGCAATTTTAGGAATGTGATGCTTATAAAATGGTTCTTGTTTAAAAGACTAATCCTGGGTTTTTTGTTGTTTGTTTTTTCCAGCTTGTTTATGAATTTTTCTTAAGGTTTTTAGAATCTCCAGATTTTCAACCTAATATAGCTAAGAAATATATTGATCAGAAGTTTGTATTACAGGTGAGGTAAAAAAAGATTTTTTTTTAACTTCAAGCTCTAAATTGTTTTTACAATGCATTAGATTCAGTTAAAGTGCATCTTTTTTCCCCTCTTTTCAGCTTTTAGAGCTCTTTGACAGTGAAGATCCACGTGAAAGAGATTTTCTTAAAACAACCCTACACAGAATATATGGGAAATTCTTAGGCTTAAGAGCTTACATCCGGAAACAAATTAATAATATATTTTATAGGTATGTCAGTATCTTTGTGTTATGGTACATGTGGTCAGGTATGCAGTTAAAACACTCCAAGACACTGCTCGCAATTTTTAAAATTCTCAATATGTTTATACTCAATATTGCTACATCTAATAATAATTAATACCACTCTGGGAGATTTAAATTAGGGTAGTATTGCCTATGGCATATATCTGGCAGCTGAAATTTGAGTTAATAGATGATTTAGTGGGTGGTTTGGTATCTTTGTGGGAGGCTTTTTTTTGGCGGGAGGGGGGTAGTAGTGTTTGTAATATACTAATGCCTTCATAAGGTGTAGTTCTTCATAATGCAGAAAATGGGCTGAAATTGAATGACTGAGGGATCTGTTATTTGCTTAAAGGAATATGTCTGCTACCTCTTCTTTCCTCAGCATTGATGTGTGCAGTTGAGCTCTTGTGAAATATTTGTTTGTTGCCTAGAATGAACTCTAGTATTATCACTGATACAAACCACTCTATTACCAAAGGTTTTTGGAAGTGTGTTTTTACTGCTGTTATGTCTAGTGTGAATGCAAGATTGTGGTGCCTGTTTGACTTTTTTCATTCTTATATTCTTTGCTTTTCTACAAATAATAATGCTGTATATCAGTTTTACATCCTGCTCCTTCTCTGCCACTGTTTTCATCCCACAATGAATGTATGGTGGTACCTCTTTAAGAAAGTAGCAAAAAGCTGCCAGGCCCTCAGTGTCGCATCATGAATGGCACTGGGCAGTACCAGCTGTAGAGGGAGCTGAGGGAGCTGCCTATGGTAACAACTGAGCCTTTGGAAGGGATACAGAGGAGCTACTCTAATATAATTAGTGAGCCTGTACTGTCTTGCAGTCAACTGGAAGTTGACTTCACAGGACAGTCTTGACAGGACAAGTGAAGAGCCAGTATATCCCAAGGAAAAAGTACAAGTGGATCTTGAAGATGCAGATTTTTTTCCCCCCCCACATTAATAAATTTCCCAATGACTTGAGTAAATTTAATCCAAAACGCATAATTTGGTCAAATATCTGAACAGATGATAAAACAACATCATAGCACATTATATGTACTTCTGAAAAGTGGTTTTATTTGCCATTTCTGGCACTTTGCTTCCATTATCTCTGAAAGCAAAGTCTTCAAATACAGATAGTTCTGGTGCTAAGTTTTTTAAAGACCAAGAAATCTTCTGGAGGTTAGATCAGCTTCATATAGTTTGTATAAGAGAGTTTTCAGTCTGACATGTCTATGGGAGATTATATAATTTGCACAGCTATGAAGTTGTGGGAGAAAAAGAAAAGCCAACCACAAACTTAGACAAAAACTCACTTAGCTGTATAATATTTAGCAGCTCAACTTTTAAAAATTTTGCATCTAAATGTAAACTAGTGCATTTGTAGTGCATCACCAAGGAGAAGTTGTTCCAACTTGTCCTGAATTAGTGAATTGGGCTGTGTGAAATGGATGTGTATATGTACACACATAAAGTATGTGTACAACTTTAAAAATATGTAATTTTGTTATACTTTTACCTTCAAGTTGTCAGTTTATTACTGTGCTTACCTAAGAAATGTGTGACCTTCGTTTGTCTTTTAGTCATTGACCAGAATTACATTAATTCTTTCCCCATAGTGTGTTAATCTATTTTTTCCCAGAAGTAAAATACTTTTTTTGAAAATTATGAAACCTGTATGTGCCTATTACTTCAATCCAAACCTTTTTGTATCACTGTGTTTAATTTTGCTTGGATTTATATCCTGAATTATAAGGAAGGGATCTTTAAGAATTAAAAACTGTCGCTTCAAATATTCTGGATTAAAAGTAGCTTTTATGTCAGCCTATGACAAATTTTCAAATTAAAAAATGCTTTCGAATTAGTGGAATTATTTTCTCCTAAGTGTAAATGCTAACTCTGCAAATTACCTGAAGCCATGCATAGAACTTTGTCAATAAATTTGCACTCAGGTGAAGGAGGCTGAAAGGTGACTGCCTAGTAAATTACAGTGCTCTGTCTAAAGGAGATTCAGGAAAATGTGACTTCCTTTGTTTATTGCAAGCCTTTTCTATGCACAGAGATCTGTAATGCCAGAGAGCTTTTTACATCCAGAAGTAGTAACTGTTTGAACACCTTGTGCTTGCATTTGCTATAGAAGGTTGAGTCATGGTGTTTAATTGTGCCAGATACTCTTGTGTTATTTTAATATTTAAAGTGTTATTTGCTCTGTTCAGTTTTGCATTATTAAAATGGCATAAAGTATGAGTGTTGGGAAAAGCTTGAGTGTAGGCTGCTTTGTTAAATGTGAGAGAAAAGAGCAAGCAGGTGTGAAGCTTGAAAGCAGCTGGGTGTGCTACTGATTTTTGTTTCCACAAAGTTTGTTTTCCATTGTGTCTCTCTGCTTTTCTTTTACTGAGTGACTGAAATATTTGGGTAATGATAGATGGTATTAGATTTGTATCTCTCTTCCGCAGTAAACCAGTAAAATGTTTCATTTATTTAGGTTTATTTATGAAACAGAACATCACAATGGCATAGCAGAATTACTGGAAATACTGGGAAGGTAAGTTGTAGATTTCATTTCATTTAACTCACTTGCTTTTAAGAGTAGACTTCAAAAAATTAAGGGGATTTTGTGTAAGATTGTAGAAACACAGAAAAAACTTGAACCTTGTGGGGATGTTTTGGGACATGACAATTTTTGTCATGTCTCAGCTGTAGGTATAGTTGTGTGCAGCTTGGAAGAAGAATTTGAGACAGCTGAAAAACTTGGTTAAGGTGTGGACAGAGATTGATCTGACTATTCTATTCATTTGTAAATATTAGAAAACAAGTCCAAGAATTTTTGTATATCCTGCACAATTAGTGCGAACTTCCATATAATTACTGATCTTTATTTTTAATTTCTTTCTCTGGCAGCATAATTAATGGATTTGCCTTACCATTAAAAGAAGAGCACAAAATATTCCTATTGAAGGTTTTGTTACCATTGCACAAAGTGAAATCACTCAGTGTCTACCATCCACAGGTAAATTTTACTTAGTGTTTTTCTTACTAGTCTTTAAGTAAGCTTGCTTGAAGAGGTTGGGGGACTTGAGTAAGTCTGCTGTAAATTCAGTTCTAAGCTCCAAAACTTCCTTGCTAACTGGCCTGGGGGAAATTACTCAACACATATGTCTGTAATGCTTGACTTGCTGATAGAAAAATTAAAAAGGAAACATGTGGGAATGCAATAATACCCTTTTTAAAAGCACTGTAGTGTTTATAGATGAAACATATGTAGTAGTTGGTTAATGTGAGAGTTCTTAGTATTTATCCACACAGCATTTTTTGTTTATCTTCTTGTCTGTAATGTTTAGACATAATAAATTGCAGAAAAGTATGGTTTTAATGAATGTCATCTATAAACACTTTATTCTAAATTACATTAAGCAATTCATCTGAATTCAGTTTGTTGAATTTCCTGTTTTGAAAGGAATTGGGAATTTACGAGGACATCATTATTTAATTCAATATATCCTTTCAGAAGAACGTAGAAAAAAGGGGTCTCCTGAGTTGTACCGTGCTTTTAATCCATCAGCTTACATAGATGAGCATAGTTATCATTAGTGATCATTGTGATGTATTTAAAAATCTCAAGATTTTTAATATATTTAATATATTTTAAAAACTCAAGATTTACAGCTGTTCAATGCACTTCTATCTAACTTAGGTTATGAAATAGAATATACTTACTAAATCAGCACAGGACACCAAAATGTTATTGAGTGGAAAGCACTCTATAGGACAAGGTCATGATTTTTAAATCCTGTATTTGAAAAGATGAAGTGTGATGAAATGCAAAGTACTGGGTCCAAAAAGGAAGCATCATCATGTGTATCTACATTATAACACAAGAAAAGATGAGGACACACTTGCAAAGGTTGGAAAGAATTGCTAAAACCTATTTACCCTTCTGTTTAAGTTGTCTGCCAAATAGGTTTTTAAATTTTTTTAATTGCAGAAGAAACTTGTATTTTCTTTGAAGCATTCAAAATTATTCTTGACTTCTGCTAGTGACTTCAAAATGTGTTCAGTTTCATGGTGAGAATTAATAAAACTCTTTTTCTTTTACTGTAGCTGGCATACTGTGTAGTTCAGTTTTTAGAAAAGGACAGCACACTTACAGAACCGGTAAGTTTATCTTGCTATTATTGCATATTTTGAACTAGTAACGCACCTTACATCTGTAGACGGTTTAAGGAGGTTTGGGGATTAAACTATTTGTAATTGTTTATATTTGAGTCAAATATTTAACCATTTTGATTTATCAAGTTTTAGTTTTTTCCAGCAGTCGTTCAGAATATCTAAAACTAACTAAAACAAAGTAGTACAGGTCTTATGAAGAGACAGATTTTATTCTGCTTATTTTGTTCTGGCTGAGCAGACAGGAGATGGTGGATCTAGAAGCAGTTTAGTCAGAAATTAGCTTGCTTGAACTGTGCTCTGTTCAGAGATAGATTTACAGTGGAACAGAGACTTCTGACACATAGCTACCTATTGCAAGGCTTTTGAATTAGTTCCTGTTCATGTCTACCAGCCTTGGACAAAACCAGGCTTTGGTCTGGCTGCACATAATTGCAGAGATGAATAGTTTTAGCTGTCCTCTATAGTATCTAGTGGTTTGCTTCATTACACCCAATATCAAGTAAGTAAGAACTAATCTGTTTAATCAGTAGATCAATAAAAGAACTGCTGCTAACGAAAGTGCACATTATTAGATTATGACCATTTCCATTGTAAAATGGAAATGGGATTTCTTGAAACAAATGGAAGTATAGACCTGAGCAGGAGTTCACTCCTAGCTGGAGCTTTTGATATTTAATAAGATAGCAAATGTCAGGCATTCTATCATTTGTACTATATGAGATCTTGTTTTCTTAGCTTTCTTCCAGCGTCAGATAGGATGTTGCATATTTCCTAGTAGGAGTCCAGAAATCTAGAACTAATATTGCAACCAGGTTTGTTTCCTTTTTTGATCCCAAATTAGTATGTGATTACAACTTTCTTTAAAAAATTGGCGCACACATCAGCAAAGTACTGACTTCCTCTTCAAAAGATCATGGTGTTTGCTTCCCTTTATAATTGTCACATGAAACTTTTCGATATCTTATTTTTTAAAAATCTGTGTATATTAACCAAGGCTTAATTGAGGACATAATGTCTGCTTTCATGATTGAACAATATATACATGAAAGAAGCTTATTAAGAAAGAACTTATTTCTCAGAGTTGTCTTGTCACTGATGATATTAATTATTGCTTACAGCTTTTATATTTAAAAATCATAGAATCACAGAATGGTGTTTTGAGTGTTCCTGGTTTGCTAGGTAAGCAAGCTGGGTAAATAATTTATTAATCATGAATAAAGTTAAGACTAAGATTATAGTAAGATAGTCAAATCAAAGTTTAAGAGCAACATACCTAGAATAGTTGGTCACCTGTAATTCAGGCATTTATAATAAATATTTTGTTAAAATATATTGATAGAACTTAATTGCTTGAGTTTTGGATTACATCCCCAAGAAGGTAGAGATTTAAAGCTGCTGTCACTTAAGTGGCGGGGTAATTTTCCTGATAATGTAGTAGCAAGTGTGTACTTTGATCATATTAAGTTGGATGTTAGGTTTTCTCTCTAGTATTATGATTATTATTTTTGAACATGTCTTACAGACATATAACTTTGTTTTCTGAAGAAGTGATTTTAGACCTATTAACACTTACTTCTGTGACACTAAACCATGTCTGATTACTACTGTTACATGGGACAAGAAATCATGACTTCTGTGTTCTGCTTAAAATACCAGACTTATTAATGCATTATAATTGAGTTCAAGGTAAAGTGGAATTATCATGAAATTATTTTATTTTTGTCTCTACAGGTGGTAATGGCACTGCTGAAATACTGGCCAAAGACTCACAGTCCAAAAGAAGTCATGTTTTTAAATGAACTAGAAGAAATTTTAGATGTTATTGAGCCATCTGAATTTGTTAAAGTTATGGAACCTCTCTTCAGACAGCTAGCCAAATGTGTGTCCAGTCCACACTTTCAGGTCTGTATTTACTGCATGTATAATGATAGCAGAATTTTTGTAAAGCAGACTTGTAATGTATTATTCAACATAATGAATTTTATTTGTTGCAAAGGAGTCTTCAGTTCTATGTCAAGTTGCAGGGATCCAAACATTAGTTTTACTGTTTGTTCTCAGAAGTGCAATATGTGCATTCATTTTGGGAGATTCACTTCAGTGTTATGCTTACCATAAAAAAGCTGAAAAACTCAGTGTTTCCAGAAGTACCTGAACCCTTTCAGTATAGTGTTTGCATTTCATTACTTATAATACAAGTTCTACAAATACTGGTTCTTTTGGAAGTATTTCTTTGCTTGAATTTCAGAGTTCATGGGTTATAGATTGAATCATGACCCTAGCAAGGTAGAAAGCAGTTTTTCTGTCTCTCCATCAGCTCCATGATACGCATTAGCACTAAAAAATCCAAGTCTGATTTGTAACTTTTTTTACCTTTCCCTTATATTTGCCAAATGTTATAATTATTTGCTCTGTAAGAGATTGAAGAAGTTTTCCTTTTTTCATGTTGTCTTAGGTTGCAGAGCGAGCATTATACTACTGGAATAATGAATATATTATGAGTTTAATCAGTGATAATGCAGCAAAGATTTTACCCATCATGTTTCCATCCTTGTACCGGAATTCAAAGACGCATTGGAATAAGTAAGAAACACTTGTACAAATTTCTGCTACTTCACTTCTGTGTAGTTGTAGGTTTAAGAGTTTGGATCTGTGAGTTGCTAGTTTAACAGTGTGTTGAGCTGTTTATTCCATGACATTGAAGTTGCTGGATAAAAAGACTGTTGTTGTCAATTTTGAGGAAGTATTTAGAACTGTGGAAGATAGCTTTCCCTTTTTTAATTAAACAAGAAAGAGTGTTTTAGTGCATCTAATCCATGACATTCTTCTATAAATATGGAGCAAATTTGGCATTCATCTGTAGTTCAGATACTTCTAAAGACTTAACTTTGATTTCTGATCACTAACCTATTTGCTGATCTGCATTTCTTCTGCATTCTAGTGAAATATGTTGTAGAACTTTTTCCCCTTCTTTTTATTTTCTTTTTGTTTACTGCTTTTTTTCTTCTTTCTCCAATGATTATTTTCACTTTTTTCCCCACAATAACGTAGTACTTACGCATGAAAACAGTCCTGGTCAGTTCCCTTCTGCAGCTGTTCCATTGTAAAGTGCCTCTTTGTTTGAGCTATTGTGCAACTGCTGGGATGGTGACAGTATCCCAGTCTGGCTCTAGCTGTGAATTGAGGACTGCTGATGAGCTGGCCAAGAATGAGTAATCAGTCTGCAATTAAACACTAGGAAAGAAATGGAAAATAAACTGATGTTAAAGTGGTTGCTTACTGTCGCTGGGTGCAAGCAGTAACAGATAATGTACTCATTAATAAAATTCCAATTCAGTGATGCAATTATACATAGTAAATGTGGGTTGCTGTTGGTTATTTTTTTTCTGACTTTCAAGGTCATGCATTCATTTTATTCTGAGTAAAAGTCGTGCTACCAGTACAGCTGCACTCTTACTTGTAACTCCAAATACAATACAAAGTAATCATTTAACAGATTGCTTTTTGAGCAGCAGTACATTATAGCTTGGAGCTGTAAATTAATCTGTAAAAGTGCCTTATAAAGCAGATTGGTTTTGTGTAATTTTTGTGATGTTTTCAACTTTACTTTTCTAACACATTTCTTAAGAGTTCTGGCATAATTGCATTGAACTGAGTGCTGTTGCTGTGTGGCAATTTTCAAAAGGAATGGGGTCTTTTTTGCACTCCTTTTAATTACTATCTCTTTTTTTCTTCAATTTATCAGTTGCCAGTAAGTTACTTACATCAAGATCTTTAATGCCATACTGCATTTTCTCTACTAACCCTTATGGGATTAGTGTCTGCTACTAAATTTCACAACTAGGCCTGTATTGATACATGTAGTATTAAGAGTGAACTTCAAATGTCAGCAGTGTAAGTGATGAGTAGAACTGCAGATTAAGAAAACTTCATTCGAAGTTGGTAATTCTAGTACTTGTGTTAGGCCTCTTGTGGGTAAATTGAAACTTCCACTAATTAATTTTATTTCCACTTATTCTGAAATGATGTAATTTTCCAGTTATGTAGGCTATTGGCTACTGTTGACCAGAAAAAGTAGATTTCAAAGTTTAAAGTACTCTGAGTTTCAACCAGAAGTTTTACTTATAGGACAATACATGGCTTGATATACAATGCTCTGAAACTCTTCATGGAGATGAACCAAAAACTGTTCGATGACTGCACACAGCAATTTAAAGCAGAAAAACTGAAGTAAGTTTTCATGTCAGTGTGTCTGTCTGTTCTTGAGTAATTTGTTCAGAGAGCTTTAGCTCTGAAAAACCACTGTGTTTTAAGTGGGAAGTTGCCCATTTGATTCCAGCAGTCTCAAAGCTGACTTGCTGAAACTTCTTGTTATATGTGAATTGTAATCTTCCTAACAATAAGGCATCTCATGTAGGCTTAGACCTAATACTTCTGGGGTCACCATCTTCCTAAAAATTAACTTTTGGAGAGGGACAATCTGGTAATGGTGGAGCCCAGTGTAGAGAATCTGTTGAACAGTTTAGTTCACATCCTGTGTTCATTTTTGCATGCTTTATTTACCCAGTGTTATTTCCTTTCATGTTGTCACTCGCTCTGTCCCAGAATACCTTCCCAGTATTTTTCAGCATTGCATTGTGTGTTAGCATATCTTCATATTATTATAGAAGTTACTTGAAATCAAGTGGTTATTCTACTGTAGTGCAGGTCTCTAGTACAGATTTTATTTGATGGAAGAATCCTGCTGAAATGAAGTGGTTTGGGTCTCAGTTTAGGGGCTGGAAGCAGTTAGTAGACTAGCAGAAGTGGGTTAGTACCTACCCACTAACTGGATATAGAATACCTGGATTTGAATTTTATTTTAAATTTCAAAGTAATCAGGAATTCTTTCAAATAGTGGTTCAGATTATATACCTATTTTAAACTGGTATACTGGAAGTCACACAGATTCTCAATGTAGCTTGATTTGTCCAAGTTTTAAAGTTTCCAATTAGAATTCAAGAAGAAATGATCTTGTACTGTATCAAATTCTTAAGGTTTGTGTGTTTGTAGATGACAAAATATGAGCATTGGCTCTTCAAAAAAAGACTGTAATTCTCTTTTTCCTGATTGCAAGTAAGTGGAACCCCTTTTAAATGAGAAATCAAATATTTTCTGATTTTTACAACATTTTTGGGTGGTATTCTGAGTGTGAACTAAAGCAGAGTGCTGAGCAATGAGCTAGCAACACAAAACCAAAGTAAAAAATTTCCCACCACATAAGAACTGAAAAAGGGATGTTTGAAGGGTTCCTAGCTCCCATCTTAAATTAATTTAATTGAGAGCTGGAGGAAATTGTGGATATGCTTGGATATAACTGCTCTTCCCTTTTTTTCTTGACATCATCTGCTCTGTGCATTGAGAGCACTTTTAGCACTCTTAGTTCAAAATTCTTTTAAATTTTACCAGCCTTCAAAGACAAGTGATCATTCTAGTCTCTGCAAGAAGATGTGTATTTGTAAGAAAGAAAGGAAAACAAACCCTAGAGTTTACATTTTCAAATTGCATTAGGCATAAGAAAACAAATTTTTTCTACTTTGTTAAAAAAAAACTCAAAACAAAAAAACCAACCCACATTTATATCATCACTCTGGGCTTGCTACTCCCTAGGATGAGCAAGGTTTTGTTGGGTACTTCTCTGTTAGAGTTCAATTCCAAATATCTCTGGTGCCTTTTCCCTTAACCTGTTATCTGAAGCCATTGGGCTGACAAGTAAAAATCTGCCCTTTCATGGTCAATTATCAACTTCTTATTTACCAATATAGCATTCTAATATTAGAAATTATACAAAAATGTGCTTTCAGCCTAGATCAAAACTTCTTCCAGTTTTAATTTTTACTTTTAACAATGTACATGTGCTAAAGATAAGCTGGTATCATCTGGTTTGTTGCTTTCATGAGAAAATCTTGAGGTTTTTCCCTTTTAATGTTGCTTTGAGATGATGGGGTATGGATATGATGCAAGTTATCCTGTCAACAGTGGTGTTTTGGACAGTAGACTCAAACAGATATAGCTAGATAATTTATTTTGTTATATTCTTTTACTTCTATATGATTTTTTTTTCCAGAGAGAAGCTAAAATTGAAGGAGCGGGAAGAAGCATGGGTTAAAATAGAAAATCTAGCCAAATCAAATCCCCAGGTATTTAGAAAAGATTAACATGATCATGTTTAAATACTCTAATTTTGTTAAATACCAATGGGAGAAACAGATCTGACTGATCATGGAAATAAAGGAATTTCACCAACTGTATTATGAAAGATACACAATAAAAGTACTTTTCAAATTTGTAACCTTTCTCTTGTGCAAGTAATTATTTTTAAAAAAAAAAGGTTTCTCAAAAGTATGATATGAAGCACTTTTTCCTTTCCTTATAATAGGACTTATACCGTATTGCAGTTTGAAAAGTTATTGTGCAAAATTATGGAAAAAATATAGAGAGGCCATAATTGGTTTCTCTTGAAAAGCTGTTTTGCAAACAATATATTACAAAAGAGATCTTTCTGCAAACTGTGAGTTTTGACTGGTCAGTTTTCCTTTGTGTCAAATGGATTAATACTGTACGTTCTTGTCTGGTGCATTTGTTCCCATACTTGCACTGGGCTGCTCTGCTGGTGAACCTGCTGCTCAGGTCTTTCCTGCAGGAACCATCCTGTCCAGCATTAATGATGTGGCTCAGTTATGATAACGAAACAAAGGTCCTTTAGACTATTCATTGGATGTTGAAATTACAGGAGAAGGAAATGGTTTGGCTTGGATCCCCCCCACACCCCCTTCACTTGCTTGGAGATTGCTGCCAGTTTTCTTTCAGCTCAGTCATATGAACAAAAAACCTCCAAACATTCAAATTACTTCACAGCCAGAATTCTATTATACTGTGGCAAGAAACTTAATGTACTCTATATTTCCAAAACCATCTAGCTGAGTTTAAAGTGGTGGAAGAGGGAGAAACGGTACTCTGTAAACAGAAGTGGGACACTTCCTGATCTCAGTGCTATTTTAAAACAGAAAGTATGAAGTAATCTCTTTTTCTAAGAAGAGGAAATTCATAAATGTTTTTTTCCTCTTGGGTTATTTGCCAGGGAGCAATTACTAAACTGCTTAAGTAAAATCTATTAAAATTAATAAAATGTCAGTTGACAACAAATCAATTAAATGTCTCAGAAAGGACTATTCATATGAATGCAATAATTGACTTCCACCGACAAAACATTTCTCTAATGACATAAGTCATACAAAAGCCTTGCTTGAAGAGAATTTGATATACATGGTCACTTGCTATCACAAATGATGAGCTATTACCTGTTTAGCTAAATAAGTGGATTGACTTGCAGAAAAATTCAGAATTCTACGGTATCAATTTCCTTTTCTTTGTAAGGAACTTTTTGTAAATACATTTTCTGATACTGGTTAACACCACCCATAAACAGTATGTTCTGCATAGTCTGCTTGAAGAAAGTTAATATTTGGAAGAAATTTAAAAAACAAATTACTGAATGCTCCACTGAATTTGACATAAAGATACAAATGCTTTTTTTAGTGCTCTAGATAATGGACTTTTAGGAGTTTCTTTTTTCCTGAAATGTCTATTAACTTTTTAGTTTGTCTAATAACTGATGATTCTTGTTATTCAGACCTTTTCCTGATTCTGCATGACACAAAAGTACCATTTAAGATTTTAAATCATTATATTTGTTAAATCCTCGCTGTTAGGGTTTTTTTTTAATTTTTTCTCATTTGCATTGAGTTATTGGTACCTGGTTATTAGTTATTACTCAGATACCAAAATATTTATGAGGAAAAACTGATGAAAAGGTCTGTGTGTGCATATAAATAAGTTCTGAATTCAAAACTATATACACCTCATCTGAAATAAAATAAGATCTGATGTATTGAGATTACTGGGCAACAAAGATTTTGGGGTTTTTTAATTCCTAAAGTACTTTTATAATTGTTTTCTTTCCAAAGACAGAAAATGGGCTTTTTTGTTTGAAATCATATTAAATGTATATTAGGTATATTTGGTCTTTTAACAGTGTATTTTTTCTTCCAACACAAAATTGCAGCAGCAAGTAAAATGATTGTGTTTGGATTACTATATTGTTCACAGAGCACTTGAGAATGTATTAATAATGTTTCAGATTGCCAAAGTAGACATGCAATACTGACAAAATCTGAGTATTTTGAAATTGAGACTCAGATAATCAAACCATCTTTTTTTTTAATGCTGATTGTATTTTTCAGCAGGATATTTCTGCCAAGTGTGAAAGTATTGGAGTTCAATTCTAAAATCTGTTACTTAATCCCTGGATGCATAAAATATTGAAGTTAATCTCAGATAACTAGTCATATCAACCAAATGCTCAAATACACTCCTAGTGTTTCGTTATTGTGACTAAGAATGATTATTTTAACATTTTGCATTTTATTAGTACCCAACATACAGTGACACGAGTTTGCTGAACAGTCCTGTTGCAATGGAAACGGACGGGCCTTTAATTGAAGATTTGCAGACGCTGAAAAAGACAGTGAAAGAAGAGGCTTGTCAGGTAAAGCCTTGTGGAGATAGCAAAGTGCTCCAATTTATTAATTAATTTCTTTAGGTGACTGTTAATCATGAACTTGGCTTGTATTTTCAGCCTCATAACCATTTGTTCTATAGTAATAGGCTTCACCAGGGCTGCTACTTTCAAATGATAGTCTAGCAGCCAGAAGCAGTGTTATGTTTCTAATGCCTGTGAATCTGCTACATAGTCTCTTTTAAGGTTTCTTCTTAGAAACTTTGTTGGACCACTGTGATTTACGTGCCAATAAATAAATGGCTGAGTAAAAGCCAGGCAGTTTTTAATAAGGACTTGTTTATAGGAAAAAAAAAGAATAAACAAGCAAATTAGGGTAGGTGAGCCAGACATGGGAACTACATAAAAACACCATTATAAAGTCAAAGGTACTTTGTTAGGAATATTGTCTGGTTTTGAGAGAGCATTGGTAAAATGGTAGTGATGTCATGATTGTTAATAGCTTAGAATTTCATACTTGTTTCTAGTTTTTCTCTTAGCAAAAAAATTGGTATTAATACTTGAAACTGCATAGATGGTGGGGTAAAGAGGAGAAAGTATAAACTTCTTTCCAGAGATTTTTTATTTCTTTTCCTGTAAGTGAGTATACTGATGTGCAAGAAGTACTCTTAAGTAATGTTTAGTAATTAGTATGTTTGGCTAACTTTGTTGTATTTTTATTTCAGGCACAAAAAGATCAGAAAAAAGATCGTCCTCTTGTGCGACGCAAGTCAGAACTGCCTCAGGATATCTATACCATGAAAGCCTTGGAATCACATTGCAGAGCTGATGAATTAATATCACATGATGGGCATTAAACTATTACAGTGAAATATTATTTTGGAGGAAAAGTTGTTTTCTTTTCTGGACTCAGTTCTACAGTAGAACTTAATTTTTTGTGCCATACCAATCAGTTACACACAAAGTCAAAGCTTTCTTCAACCCATTTCTGTAGGCAATAACTTAATAGAGTATGCAGCTCAAGATTAGTAGTTCAAACAATGGTAAATTACCCAGTTCCATTTGCAGAATATTGGGTTGACTATAATCAAGTGGACACAATTTCCTGGAGGTGTTGTCATAGTACCAACTAGCTGATAACATGCAGTTTTTATAGTCACATTTGAGAAAAACGTTCCATAAAATCTTTCCATCTAAATAAGTGAATGACCAATAGTTGGTACTAATGATAAATGTGTGTTTTCAGAAGGAAAATTATTTCAGATATAAGTATTAAACTTTTTCTAGGATTTCTCAGCTTTACAGTTGTTTCAACATTATTGCTGTCTTGTTATATACCAGCAGTTTTGAAAATACAATTATTCTTTCATATTATAAAACATGGCTTACAAACTGGTAACATTCATGACAATCCTCAGTCATTCATTTCTAAGAATTCTGTAAATTCATTTCTCTTTTGCTTAGGGTAAAGATATATATATCTATATATACCACATCCTAATACTTCATGTATATTTAAAGCCATATCTTCCAGTCTTTAGTGTGTAATATGGCACCAGTATTCCAGATATGAACTGGTAGAAGAATTTTTCCTAAAATGAAAATTTGTTTACTATGACTGGGAATAGACTGAATATAAAAATTCATGTTAATTTTTTTCAAGTCAATAAAATAATTCTTTCACTGTTTTCTCCCTTATCTGAGCTTTTAATACTCAGCATTTTTCTTGGGCTCTAGGAGTTCAATATTCTGTGGCAGATATTATGTGTGATTTCAGTTGCATCAGTTTTTATCTGAAAGATGAACACAACATCATAAGCTTATTAAAATTTAAAAAAGAAAAAAAGAACAGGCTCTTGAATTCCATTCTGCTTCTTTTTAAATGAGTCTAAGAGCTGAGGAGATAGTGACCATAATTTTACCGTGAAAATATTTTTTTGTTGTTGTTGTAAAGAGCACATGTGCTGCAAATACACCTCACAAGTGAACTGAAAATGCATCTGAGTTGCTGATGATCTTCAAATGCTGCTATATATTCCACAAGATTACTTGCATGTAATGAGCTTTTTGTTGTAGATGGAAAAGCACGGGAGGAAAATCTCTTTTAAAATATAGTGCTTTGTCTTCAATATTTGATTTCTCTCAGGGTGGCCAGTATTTTGACTTACTTATCCTGCTTACAAGCTGTTTGAAATGTGTTCTGCTATTCTAAATGGGTGATTAGTTTCTTTTGTCTCTGGCAGTAACATGATATAACTTAATGTTTAATGTCTTGATGCATAAAGAGATAAAAAACGTGGCTTCTTTAAAAATAGTTTTGTTTTACTTTTTAAGGAAGTATAACATCTCCTGCATCCATAAAAAAAAGTATTGCTCAAAGCAGACATTCATAGTAACCTTGTGCAGATGTAGTGCCTGCTGTTCGTTGGTTGCATTTAACATTCAATTTCCAATATTTGTTACATTGTCTATTGGAAGAAAATTGTGAGTGGTAAATATTGGCTTACAACACCTAAATTTAAAGACCAACCCAACCTTTAAGTGGAATGTCCACTGTGTCTGAAAACATTTCCTGTAAAACTTGAAAAAGAAAATGCTTTACCATTAGGATAAACTATATGAAAACAGTTTAAGATGCCTTCTACTTTTGAGGGAAAAAGGGTGCTTTTTTAATTGTGTAAAGCAACGTCTCTGTATTTTGATATACCATTGTTTGAACTTCCATCTTTAGCTGGTAGATTATCAGTTACCTTTGATTTTGGGTGTTCAGTATGTCTGTGCAAGAGATTACTGAAAGGAATTATTCTTATGTTATCCAAGGGGGGGAAAAAACCCCAACTGTATATCAGTGTTTGATTGATTGTGTGATACTCAACGTATAAGAACATCTTTCACTGTCTAGATTTTATTTTTATTCTTTATTGAAGATAAACACTCACCAAAAAGGGAAGTATTGTGGTAATTTAGACGCTTCAAGTTCTCTATAAAGGCATATTTGAAATTTTGGGTCACCGAACATTTGCTTAGGCAATATTCCAAAATCTTACCATCACTAATGGTTTAGCATGTTTGTTATCAATATTTATATATTTCGTATAATCTTGTACTAAACAATTCTAAAACTAATACATCCAAAATAAAAAGAAAAATTAAAGTAGAATTTTGGTGACTGTTGTTCTTCATAAAGTTCTGTCTGATACCTTCCCCCATTTTCCAAAATTACACCTGTACATCAGGAATGTCGAAAGTAATATTACAAGTGTCTTTTTAGTGTGGCTTTAGTATGGCTTCATTTTAATATTGTACATACATTGTACCTTGTTTTATGGTAATAAGTAATAAAAATGTAGACTTCATATTTTGTACAGAATCGTCCTATGTACAGAATAAAAAGTTCCTAGAAACAGCAAAAATAGGTAAGTGGCACAATTATTTTTCATTAGACAATATCTGTAACATTATACGTTAGTGGAATGTTAAGTTCAAATGTACCTACATATTTTTTAACATTTTGTAATTCAATTTTTTGTTCTGGCATTGTTTCTGAAGAACTTCATACACCTGCCATTTAATATGCTTTTATCTAATTTTAAAACTTAAAAAAAAAAAGGTGTATTATATGGACAAATAAAGAACATGTGAATTTTACTTGCTCATCATGAAACTAAGTTTAACACAAGGTGTTTGGGGGTGTGTTCATATTATCACTGGTAGCAGAATCGTATGTACAAATTAACTTCATAAATTTCACAAAAGCAAGACAAAATTATGGAAAGGCCATTAATTAAAAAAAAAGAAAAAGCAGGAATAATTGATATTAGGTAGAAAAAGCAGACTTTGCCTGTAGAACAGCAATCAGTACTAAAATCTGGTTGTGCTCTAATCTAAAAAAAAAAAAGTCTTTCATACCATATTATTTTCCCCTGAAACATTCCTGTATTGACAGGCTTCAAGCAAAGTAGCCATAAAGTCTGGGATTATATTGTGGTACTCGATACATAATCAGGTGGCAAGGATATGGGGAAAAACTGAAGTCTGCAGTAAGGCTTGTCTTCCCTCTGCAATCCATAAAAATCTGCAAAAGAACTAAGGAAATTAGTCGCATAAAGCTGGCATTCAGTACCTGGGGGAGTTGGGGGGGGTTGGGCCTGGGATCAAGAGCTGACTACTGGCTTGAGTTACAAATGTAAGGTTGGAGTTACAAGTTGGGTCTGTGTAGCGAAAGAAACAGTTTTCTGCATGAGCTCAGTAGTAAACTCACCAAGTCATGAATGAAAAACAAGATATTGAAACAACTGAGGATCCAGTTATTCACCTTTGGAAATCAGGGTTAAATACATCTCAAAATAAACTACTGAGAGCAATGACATTTTTTCCACATAAATACGCTAGTGAGTTGCCAGCTTTTTCAGGAAATGACCTTTAATCCTTTCCCTCGAAGGGAATTAGTCTCAGGGGCTTTGACCAGCAGTGGTTTTTTGGCACTGCTTTCATGGTTTGGCTTTGTAGAATTGGAAAGGAAGGTGCTAGTGTAGCACATATTGCTTGTGTTTGGATATGTGTTCATTTGCTTTATGCACCTCACAAAGGTACCTACAGGAGATAGCTGTGATTTCAGGTTAGCCATGTTCTGCATTGTTTTATGGGCCACCCACCTAGAAGTGGAGCACTTTTGCCCCTTGTATCTTGTCCTTACTGTGTGCAGTGATTGTCGAGACTGACTGTATAGCTAATTAAGAAATGCCATTCTAATTACCATATCACTGTCTCCCTGGATTACAGTTTCTTTTGTATGAGGAGACTTGGCTTGGGCTGTCTTTACTTTATGCAATAAAACTGGATGTAGTTAAACATTTTGTATGAACAAATTCCCAAGGGAGAATTGACTGTGGAGCTAAAAGAAGGCAGTGCATTCATTATTCCTTGCCCAGCTCACTGAAGAGCAGCACGGCTGCAGCTGGCTCTCGCTGGAGCCAGGCACGCGGGGACTGCATTCATTCCCTCCCCAAGGAGGTTTGTAAGCACTGACCCTGTGGTGAGGAGGGGAGAGTGCAGTCACATAATTGCCTTGAGCTATTTTAGGCATTTTTGTGATCCAAAAAACCACACTGAGCAGGTTCATGCTAGCATGAAGACCCTGCCATAGTAATTTTTCTAGTACAGTCGCTGTAGAATTAAAGATGCAAGAGGATTAGAGATGGGAAAGGAGGTGATTTGCTCTAATGGTTACTTGTTGGGGTATTTTCCTTTGGTTTTGGTCTCAAATACTACCAAATTAATATTAAGTATAGAAAAAAAAATCCTTTTTTTCCCCCTGCTGAAGCTCGCTCTTTTATAAATTACAAAAAAGGTTTTGTTTCTACATACATTGTATTGCATTTTCTAGGAGTAAGTCTCGTATCTTGACAAGTCCTATTTTCATTATGAACCTCTGAAGTATGTGTCTTTAGTTAAATTATATGGGAAATGTGTCATACTGGCAGTCTTTCCCTTTGGATGGCTGATTGCAGTGGCTTCTCACACCTGTAAGAATGGTCAGGTCTTCTGTGTGCCTGGGAAAAGGACATAGATAATTAACTAGAACCAGATCAAGGCAAATTATTTTTCACCCTGACTGAGCAAGTAAAGCCTTTCCTCTCTCCATAGGGTTTGACTGCAGAAGAGAACTTATGTTAAAAATTAGTTTATCTTGTCTCTGCCTCAGTTTCCTTTAACTGAATTTGGATCTTCCTCCTGCTCCCCTTAGCACAGTAGATAAGGCTGAAGTGATTAAAGAAATACAAAGTCTCTGCGTACACTGGCTTTTAGTTGCAAGTGGCCTAACACTTGATATCAGAATTCAAGACTTGTTGCACATGAAGCATTTCTGATTTTAAAATCTACAGTAAGATGAGACTTGAGGATTTTTGACCCTACTTTTTCTGCAAGTCAGCAGCAATATATATAAATATTTACTTGAATTTTAATTTCCTATCCCTGTCCTGCTTTCTTCTACTTAATTCCTTATTTTCCTTATTTGCATTTTTTCCTGGCAAGTTTTACAGGAGGGAGATATTGTATCTTGCTTTGTAAACTACAGAAATTCTGTGACAGTTTGGCACAGCAGATGATGACTGCTCCAGAAGAACTGAGCATGTCACTACTTGGAATCATTGCTTGAGCTCACCTCCAAAGAGATGCCAAGTTACACTTGAGGTGTATCTACATTGCTTAGGAATAATATCAACACCCTTCTAATGAACATCTTCCACATCCAGAATGTTAATTTAACCTGTGGGTTTGGGGTGCTTGGCCTGTGCTGGCACTTACTGTGTGGATGTAAGAAGTAGCTAATTCTCCCTGCATTGGAAAGCTGTCAGCCAAGACAGGGGAGCCTGGGTGGAATTCGGACAGCCATGCAAAGTCAGCACTTTTTTAATACAAAACACAATCCAGGAACAACCTTCATGTAGAAGAATTACAAGGTGTGGGCAAACTACACTTCAGAAAATTGAAATAGGTGCGTGCTGTTTTAAACACTGTCTCAGTAACCATTCTATGAACAGAGTACTCAGAGAAGTATTTACCAGTATTTTTCTTAATCAAAAAAATTACCTTGGGGGAGGGGGGATGTTAAATAGGTTTGATTCATCAAAAAACAATCACCTCTGTTAGTTTTGGTGCTTGCAGTTGAAACTTAGTTGCTGAGCAAATAATTTTTCTTCCAGACAGGGATGTTTAAGATTTTTATTACTTAAGAAATCTGTTTTTTCAAAGGTAAACTGGACTCATAAATTCTCTAGGAGCCTGCCTGAGCACAGTATGCTTTCTCCCCTGGTAGAAATAGAGGAACTGGGATATGTGAGTGGGCTTTTGCAGATTTCAGCTAGTGTCCTAGCTGGACATAAACACTTCATTCTGAGTTACACTTGTGTAGAGGCTTACAGATCAGGTCTTCCTCTGCTAGGCAGGATATTCCACCCCAGCTTCCTTACTTCTTGGGCAGTACATCTGAACAGATCCTGGGCCTGGGGGTCTGTGCATTTCCCTGTGTATCTATTGAGGAAATGCATGGGAGGTTCAGATGCAGTTTCGTATGGTGATTTTGCTTTTCTTTTGGGGACAACATTCCCTTTTCTACTTCCATATGAGCAAAAGCTGGAGTTTCAGTCTGTGAGTCACCCACCATCCCTAGTGCTTTGCTTTGGAACTTCACTGCCCCCTCCCCTCTCCCAGACACCTCCAAACGGCAGCCAGGACTGGGGGACTAGTTTGGGCAAGGAGGAACAGGATGGTCCATCTCAGCAGCAGTGAGTTAAACTCATCTAATACCTCCATCAGTCAAACATACATTGAGATGTGGCAGCTGTAACAGATGTTTAAGAATTTTTAAAAATTAAATTCTTTCATTTTTAATAAAATCCCCTTTCTTACAGAAGTACTCTTTGTCCCTGTCTCCTTTTATGTCCTTTGCTTTTGGGAAGCAGTCTCACCAAAGACTGGGATTAATGGTTTGGGTGCCGGATTGATTAAACTGTAATTAGTACAGCTGGCTGGCTGGGCATGTAAAGCACCAGAGATACTTCACTGAAAAAGCCTTGCAGTTGGCCTGCTGCTTTCTTCACGGGAATGTGTCGTTTTCACCACCTGACCGTATGGCTTCTGGCCTAATTTTTCACATGAAATAAACACTATTGTCCTTTGGACAAACGAGCCTCGGGCCTGCTTTATCTTCCGGCAGGACACATCTCCCGGGTGCTGCTGCCAGGGCAGTGGGGGGGAGGCTTTGCCTTCCCCTTTTCGCTCACATCCCGCCCTTTTCTTCCAGAATAAATCGCTCTGGTAAAACCCTCGTGGAAGGGTTCCTGTGGGGAACCCTTCAGTAACTGAAAGGAGCTTACAAGAAAGACGCAGAGGAGCTTTTTACAAGAACATGTAGTGACAGAACAAGGGGAATGGATTCAGACTGAGAGTAGGTTTTGATTAGCTATTAGGAGGACGTTCTTTACAGTGACGATGGCGAAGCACTGAACTGAGTTGCCCAGAGAAGCTGTGGGCGCCCATCCCTGACAGTGCTCTAGGCCGTGTTGGATGGGGCCCTGAGCAGCCTGGTCTAGTACGAGGTGTTGCTGCCTATGGTAGGCCTGCTGGAACCATGATTTTTAAGGTCTCTCCCAACATAAACCGCTCCGTGATTCTACGAATAGGCGGCGGTGGGGAGCGGCCGCTGCCCGGGAGGGGCGGAGCGGGGCCGTCCGTCCCAGGCTCCCCCGCGGCGCGGCCGGGCGGGGCTGGCGGCGCGGCGGGCGGGCTCAGCCGGGGCGCGGCCGGGCGGGCGGAGCGCGGTGCCGGCCGGTGTCCCTCTGCCTCGGCATGTCCGACTCCGGCGGCGGCGGGGGCGGCGGCCCCGGCGGCGAGGAAGGCGGCATGGAGGTGTCGGGCTCGGCGGTGCAGAACGTGGCCGACGTGTCGGTGCTGCAGAAGCACCTGCGCAAGCTGGTGCCGCTGCTGCTGGAGGATGGCGGCGAGGCGCCGGCGGCGCTGGAAGCGGCGCTGGAGGAGAAGGGCGCCGTGGAGCATATGCGCAAGTTCCTCTCCGACCCGCAAGTCCACACGGTGCTGGTGGAGCGCTCCACACTCAAAGGTGAGGCGGGAGCGGAGCCGCCGCGGTGGCAAAATGGCCGCTGCCGGCCGCGGCCGCCGCCCTGCCGCGGGTGGGAGGGGCGCGCCTCCGCCGCGGCCCCGCTCCGCGCTCCGCCTCAGCGCGGCCCCGGCCGGGAGGCGCCGCGCCGAGCACCGCGGGTTCGCTGTCGGGCTCAGGCGATGGCGGCACAGCCTGGGCTGCGGGCGGGTCCCGCTGGCCGCCGGCCCGGCCTCCCCCGCCGCCTTTGTTCCGCGGTCCGGGGCCCAGGCGGATGCGCGGCCGGGCTGTGGGCGCAAATCCGGGCGTGCTGCGGCCGCGGCCGGTCCTGCTTGGAAAGGCGCCTGAAGTGCTTCGTCAGCCGGCCGTGGCAGCGCTCCTGCGGCAGGCAGGCTGCTCGGGAAGTGACCTCCTGGGCGAGGCAGAGAGCCGCTCTGAAACAGAGCGAGAGCGCCAAAACCCCGGATAAAGGGAAAAAAATAACCCCAGCCTGAATCGACCTGTAAAAAGCGTCGTTTCATGGTTAAATAGGTAGGTCCTGTAATTGACAAAGGAAGATGTGGACCTTGCCGTGCCTTTGTTTCGTTATCAAAGCCTGGTGGCCGTGGTACTTGCGCTCAGAACCGCATCAAATGCTGCATGAAATACTGCAGCCAAGCTGAGACTGTGGCTGGAGTGTCTTTGTTACTCAGGTGCTGCTGTAACTGTTTATTTCGAAAATGACTTATTTATCTGTTGCTAAATAGGCTCTTAGTGTCACAGAATGCAGCCTAATATACAGTGACAGAATACAGCAAGGTTTCATCAATAATGCAGGCTTTTACTGTTAAACAAGCCCCTACCGTCCGTAAATGGCTACCTGCCTGCCAGCGTGAGCTTGCAAAATTGTATTAAACTTCTGAATCCCTACTCCTAGTATGATGGTGGTTCTGTTCCTGTATATATCAAATCCTAATAAAATCACGTTTCATATTGCGTTATTTAACATGCCAACAGAAACAATTTAACGTCCTGATATATGCCCTGCAGTTGCTGCACACAGAGAGAAACATCAAGAAGGTTCTTTCATTCACTGTCTATTAATTGTAAACTTCAGAGGTTGCTCAAAAACACCCCATCATTGTTTATTTTTTGCCTGTATCCAGATTATCCTCCTCTTTCCCCTTCCAAAGTTTGAGATGTCTTTTCCAGTAGGGTTAATTTTCTCAAAGAGAACAAAAGAACAGCTGTCTTTATGAATTCATGATACAGTGTTTAATAAGGTTTAAAGAAAACCATTTAATATTAATGCAGATGATTCCTGCATTTTTCCTATGCCTGGATCATAACAATGGTTATCCCTAGTTCAGGTTGGAAATAATATAGTGGTGATCAGTTATCTCCAGGCTCATGGCATAGATATTGTTGTATATGTATGCATAAAAAGACATTGAGAGACTCATTACATGTCAGAAGCCAAATACTAATTTATGATGCACAGATGCCATTTCTGTCCATGTCTTCTAGTTTAATAGCAGTTACTTGGGCAGAGTGGATTTTGTGAATGACAGCCAGGTGTTCAAACGTAACAGATCTGAAATCTCCAGCAGCGTATGGAGAGATCTGACACTGTTAAAAACTGTAATTATTGAAGCTTGTCCATGGACTGCATAGCATGAAGTAGATTATTGATTACAAGTACAATAAAACAGAAGCCTTATTTCTGCATAGTGAAAGCAGCTCTCTGGTATCACCAGCTCCCCAGCCTGCAGGGGACAGAGCAGGACAGAGTCTGCTGTGATGTGTCCAGTCAGAGTGTGTCCCCCAACCGGGAGTAACCTTCTGCACCGAAATCACTGCATTGCAGCACGGCTGCCTGCATCCTCGGCAATTACATCATCTGTGATTCACTGGCTGTGCTAATGCCTGAGTACTTCCCACAGCTTGGCTTTTTGTTCTGCCAAGAGATTTTTGTTGTTGTTGTTGTTCAGAGACTTTATTTCCAAATCATTTTCAAAGTAGATGTCTGAAAATACAAAGCCACCTTTGGAAGAAAAAAGCAGCTGTTTAATGTTCTCACTGAAGCATAGTTGTCCTGGCAACATACCTCTGCAAATAAATGCACATTCTGTATTTCAGATTTCTCTCTCATACAACTCTTCTGTGAGTTATAATTCACTTACTGTTATGCTTTATTATTTTTATAGCAACCTAAATCTTAATGGAGTTTTGTTTAAAAACAATGAACCCATTCTGCATCTGAGACTTATTGCAAAGCTACATTTGATCTAATTTAGTTAATTAAGTTGGTGTGGAGCTTAAAGATTAGAAAATAGTCTGTTAACAGCAGAAGGTGGTTGAGAAGGAGTGGCAGATGTGTTAGAAATTATTTCTTACATACTATTTTTTTTGCAGAGGATGTGGGAGATGAAGGAGAAGAGGAAAAAGAGTTCATTTCCTACAGTATCAGCACTGACATTCATTATGGAATAAAGTCAAACAGGTGAATTAGTAAAATAGATCTTAACATTTCTACTCTATGTATGTAACACTTGTATAAGCAAATTTACTTGCTTTACCTACAAATTTACCTTCGGTTTACCTATTGCTTTCAGGCAGTGTTTTTATTCAAGCTTTTCAAGGCAGAGGCTCTGATAAAAAAAGGGTGTGTCATGAGGCTGAAAGGAGTGGACCTAGGACTTCTAGCTACAGAGTTAAAGAAACAAAGTTTTATTAATTTTGGCATACATGCAGCTGTAACATACACAACTTAGGTTCAGTATTCTTTGGTTATGTCTGGCTGTTACATCTTTGTCGCTTATATTGAGGCATATTTGACTCTGAAGCTTTGTAAAATGTTTTCTTCTTCAGTGCGCCCCTATTTCAGTTATTGATAGAAGAGTTATATGAGTTATTGATAGCTCAGCTTGCTTATTGCTGAACTGTAAAGATGTATTTATTTGGAAAACTTGTATTCAAGTCTCTTAGAAGAAAGGTTGTGAAGTATGATGATACAGATTGCCATTTGACTCCTAAACTTGCAGTCAGATTTAAGCTGTTGTGTCATTTAAGTGTCAGATGATTGGTTAGTAACTCTCGCTTCTCTGTTCCGTAGCCTGGCCTTCATTAAACGTACAGCAGTGATCGATGCTGACAAACCAGTGTCTTCCCAGCTCAGAGTGCTCACTCTCAGTGAAGATTCTCCATATGAAACACTGCACTCTTTCATTAGCAATGCTGTTGCTCCCTTCTTCAAGTCCTATATCCGAGAATCTGGCAAAGCAGACAGGTAATTCAGTAGAAATGCTGCATTTCTGTGCTAATGAACTAAAGTGTTTAATGATTAAAAAGTAACAAACAGCAGTGACTCTTCAAGATGAATCCCATGAATTGTTTAAGCACACAGTTGGTATGATGCTGTTGCTGTTTCTGGGGAAACAGTTCAGGTCTAAATGTGTTATGTACGGTTTTTTGGTTTGTCTTCTTACATGTAAACCTCTGTGCTTTTTCAGAGATGGAGATAAAATGGCTCCTTCAGTTGAGAAAAAGATTGCAGAGCTTGAAATGGGTCTCTTGCATTTGCAACAGAATATTGAAATTCCAGAGATCAGTCTGCCTATTCATGCAACCATTACTAATGTTGCCAAGCAGTGTTATGAACGTGGAGAAAAACCAAAAGTTACAGATTTTGGTGAGAAGGCTGAGGATCCATTGTTCCTTAATCAGTTACAGTCTGGAGTCAACCGCTGGATTAGAGAAATACAAAAGGTAACCAAATAAAGAACAGGGGGAAAAAGCAACTAAGTAATAAGCACTTCTGTGTAGTACTGTGTATCTTCTTCACAGTTTAACTGGGAAAATGCTGCTTGTGCAGGATGCTCTGAAGATCTCAGACCAGGTTTTTGACTCACCAGAGACATTGGTCTAAATTAGACTAAGTCTAGTCTAAAATTAGGCTGAGCCTAGTCTTAGTCTAAATTGTTTGACAAATAACCAAGAGTATGACTTTGTTTTACATGTTGTAATAGACTCAAGTGATTGGCAGTAATCCTGTGAGTTTTGTAACTGTTCTTCAGTTCTTTACAGATTGAGCAGCAGATTGGTACAGCAGATTGAGGAACACATCTGATTTGGCCTGTTTTGTTATTTGTCCCAGGTCCATCCACAAGCACAATGATTGCTCCAGCCCTATTTTATAATTTCATACTTCTGTTACTTTTCAAAAGAACTGCTGTTCTGCTGCTGTTACTCAAAAGCAGCATCTGAGATACTAGTCTGGCTTTTTGCCTCTGTTGCACAAGAAACACCTGTCGCTCATGGAACAATGTTGTCTTTTCTTGCTTAAGAGCATAAAACATTTGTTGTCTTGCTTGGCTCATCTGCCTTTAACCAGAATACAGACACTGCTCAGGAAAGCAGGCAGGTGACATTTTTAGGCTATGCTGAAGATTATTACATGAGGGTCCTAAAACCAACCTGTAGGATCTCTGGAATTACACTTGTCACATGTTGCATACAGTTCCTACACTCTTCAAAGAATGAGTGCCAAAACTGTCTGAGGTTGGGTTGTTAAAACCTGGCAGTTGTTGCATGTTTCAGTTATATTTTAGCAAGTTTTTACAGCTGAAGCATATAAATTAAACGCTTTTCTCTCTCCCTTCTCTTTCTCTCCATTACCTTGCAGGTGACCAAATTAGATCGAGATCCTGCATCAGGCACTGCATTACAGGAGATAAGTTTCTGGTTAAATTTGGAAAGGGCTCTGTACCGCATTCAGGAAAAACGGGAAAGTCCAGAAGTTCTGCTGACTCTGGACATTCTGAAACATGGCAAACGTTTCCATGCAACTGTCAGCTTTGATACTGACACAGGTAAAATATCTGTTCAATAACATTTTTCTCAAATGTCCTGCAACTTAAACTGTTAAAAAACCTGAACATTGTGGTACAAAGAGCAGTGCTGTTTAGAGGAACCAGATAGAGATTTTGGTCAATGAAATGAAAAGTTATATTCAAAATCTTTTCCATTTAGGTCTGAAACAGGCATTGGAAACTGTGAATGACTATAATCCACTGATGAAAGACTTTCCACTGAATGACTTGCTGTCTGCTACGGAGCTGGACAAAATCAGACAGGCCCTTGTTGCAATATTTACCCATTTGAGGAAAATCAGGAACACAAAATACCCAATCCAAAGGGCATTGCGTTTAGTGGAGGCTATTTCAAGAGATCTGAGCTCTCAGCTGCTTAAGGTGTTGGGAACCAGAAAACTGATGCATGTGGCCTATGAAGAATTTGAAAAGGTATGTTACGGCTTTGTGATACTGTATTTTTGTGTTGGACGGTGACTTTCGGGAAGGATTAAATTTGGAAGCTGAAGTTCCTGTTCTAAAACTTTTTTCAGGTAATGGTTGCATGCTTTGAAGTATTCCAAACCTGGGATGATGAATATGAGAAGCTACAAGTTCTGCTGAGAGATATCGTGAAGAGAAAAAGGGAAGAGAACCTGAAGATGGTGTGGCGCATCAATCCTGCTCACAGGAAACTCCAGAGTCGTCTTGACCAAATGAGGAAATTCAGGCGTCAGCATGAGCAGCTGAGAGCTGTCATTGTGAGAGTCCTGCGACCTCAGGTAGTCTTGGTTGTTACAAAACAGAAAATCTGTGTGGCTTCTTCAAGAGTGTTACTGTTACTTGAAGTTAGCAACACAAATGTAGTGTAACATTCAGTTTCCATGTTTAGTTTTGAACCCTTGCTAATAGGCTTAGTTTGAATTCCGATTTACATTGCATAATACATGCTCATGTTCACAAACTCAGCAAGTCTAGACATAACACAGAGGATATTAATAAATGTTTAAATCCTTGAACTTGGCTAAACTACAGTGGAAAATGAGATTATGCTGCACAGGAGTGGAAGTTTGTAAAGTAACTGTGCTGCCCTTTTCCTACTGGAAGTTAATTCTGAAGCATGACTGAAGTTTGTTAAGAATTTATCACTGATTGGCTGAGGGTTTGTGCAATATTTTTTAGAACCAACTGCATTTTGCTACTTCAGGGAAATTTTGAAGTATCCAGCTCACTAAACTGTGATTCTAATACAGGTAACAGCTGTTGCCCAGCAAAATCAAGGAGAGGTACCTGAACCACAGGATATGAAAGTAGCAGAAGTCCTGTTTGATGCTGCAGATGCTAATGCAATTGAAGAAGTCAATCTTGCTTATGAGAATGTTAAGGAAGTAGATGGATTAGATGTTTCCAAAGAAGGTACAGAAGCCTGGGAGGCAGCGATGAAGCGCTATGATGAAAGAATTGACAGAGTTGAAACAAGGATAACAGCCCGTTTGAGGGACCAGCTCGGTACAGCAAAGAACGCCAATGAAATGTTCCGAATCTTCTCGCGCTTTAACGCCTTGTTTGTGAGACCTCACATTCGTGGTGCCATTCGTGAGTACCAAACGCAGCTGATCCAGCGTGTGAAGGATGATATCGAATCTCTTCATGACAAATTTAAAGTTCAATATCCACAGAGTCAGGCGTGTAAAATGAGTCACGTTCGTGACTTGCCTCCTGTGTCTGGGTCTATAATTTGGGCAAAACAGATCGACAGGCAGCTCACGGCTTACATGAAGCGTGTGGAGGATGTCCTTGGCAAAGGCTGGGAGAACCATGTGGAAGGTCAGAAGCTGAAGCAGGATGGAGATAGCTTTCGCATGAAGCTCAACACTCAGGAGATCTTTGATGACTGGGCAAGAAAAGTTCAGCAGCGCAACCTTGGCGTGTCTGGTCGCATTTTCACCATCGAAAGCACTCGTGTTCGAGGCCGAACTGGAAATGTCCTGAAACTGAAAGTCAACTTCTTGCCAGAAATAATTACACTTTCAAAAGAAGTCCGAAACCTGAAGTGGCTTGGTTTCCGTGTCCCACTAGCAATTGTCAACAAAGCTCACCAAGCAAACCAGCTCTATCCATTTGCTATTTCTCTCATTGAAAGTGTCCGCACATACGAGCGAACGTGTGAGAAGGTAGAAGAGCGTAATACTATCTCACTGCTGGTCGCTGGCCTGAAGAAGGAGGTGCAGGCTTTGATTGCAGAAGGAATTGCACTCGTGTGGGAATCATACAAGCTGGATCCATACGTACAGCGCTTGGCTGAGACTGTCTTCAGTTTCCAGGAAAAGGTTTGTGTTTTCTCTCAAAATCTGCAAAACTTTGGCATTTCTAATTCAGCAATGTGTGGTTATCTAAAAGTGTCATTGTATAGCTGAGAACCAGTTTTGCAGCTCTTGGTTTAAGTAGCTGATTGAGTCAGCACAAATTGGCCAACTGGATGGATCCTTTAGTATGCTAAAATTGCTATTAGCAATACTGTTTTCATTTTGATATTGCTAAAATCAATGGTTTGCTGCATCCAAATAAAAAGACATGATTAACCATTACTGAATAATTATTGTTTCCTTGATCTAACCTGTCAAACTAAACATCCCATTTGTCCTAAACTGTCTTAGGTGGATGATCTGCTCATTATTGAAGAGAAGATTGACCTGGAAGTGAGATCATTGGAAACATGCATGTATGATCACAAGACTTTCTCTGAAATCTTGAACAGAGTTCAGAAAGCTGTGGATGATTTAAATCTTCATTCATACTCAAATTTGCCAATCTGGGTCAATAAGTTGGATATGGAGGTAGGTTTGAGATTGAGGACTAGTATATGTTTAGAGGTAACATTTTATTCAGGTGCAAAATGTATTTTGATTATTGTCTTCATAGTCACCCAGGGAGACTTTTCTTTATAGTTACACCAGGGAGTTAATTCTCATTCCCTGAAAATTTCAGTGCATTTTTGATATGCAGAAGATGCAAGACCCGTGTTGGGGTTTTTTTACTGTTGACTTTTGGGATCAGTTAATTCAAAGGGAATTTTGTCTTTTGAAGAAAAAAGTTTGATGCAGTTTTACAGCCTAGAGGATGCTGGGGAGCAGGGTAGATAAAGGGTGGTGGAAATTTGCTATCCTGGTAGCAAAGACTTGTTGCCATCATATTGTTTGCTTCTCCCTGTTAAGTTTCAGGTTATTGGTCGCTAGGCCAACTTCAATATGGTAAAAATTGTTTAATTACAATAAAGTCCATGAGGAGGAGGAGAAGCTTTGAATTATATTCAGTGCAAATTTACCAAAACTCCTAAACCTCTTTAATCATGGAATGGTTTGCATTGGTAGAGACCTTAGAGATCATCTAGTTGCAGCCCCCATGCCATGGGCAGTGATGCCACTGATTCAGTAGCTCAAAGCCCCATCCAGCTTGGCCTGGAACACTTCCAGGGATGGGGCATCCATAACTTCTCTGGGCAACCTGTTCCAGTGCCTCACCACCCTAATACCTAATCTAAACCTCCTTTCTTTCAATTTAAAGTCATTATTCCCTGTCTTATTGCTACAAGCCCTAATAAACAGTCCCTCCAATTCTTGTAGGCCCCTTCTGGTGCTGGAATGGCTTAGTAAAGGAGCAGTTCTTTGAGGTGCTGTAGTGTGCCTGTCAGAATATATTGATAGTGGGGATCTTCATGCAGTGAATATACAGGTTTTTCCTCCAATGTCCCTCATTTTCTTTAGATTGAAAGAATCCTGGGTGTTCGTTTGCAAGCTGGACTGAGGGCCTGGACCCAGGTTCTTCTGGGACAAGCAGATGACAAAGCAGAAGTTGACATGGATACAGATGCTCCTCAAGTGAGCCATAAGCCTGGTGGTGAACCCAAGATCAAAGTAAGTTTTCCTGTGGTTTTTTTTTGCATTAGATTTTTTTGGTTTGTTGGGTTTTTTTCCGTATTGTCAATTAACTAATGCAGAAATTATTTTTGAGGCCTGTATGGTAGATAAATATTTCTTGTTGCATCTGTTTTTGGAGAAATATTTTCCTCTTTCCGTTTAAGTGCAAGTTGATTTTTAAAAAGTACTTCTTGAAGTTCAAAATTCTTGTCTATATGTAGCAGTATCTGCCAGTAAAACCAGGTGTTTTTACTATTTCTGCAGAACATTGTACATGAACTAAGAATAACCAACCAGGTGATCTACTTGAATCCACCAATTGAAGACTGTAGGTACAAACTTTACCAAGAAATGTTTTCTTGGAAAATGGTAATCCTGTCACTGCCAAGAATTCAAAGTCAGAGATACCAGGTAAGTGTAATGAAGCTGTATCTAAGTCTGAGCAATTGCTTTCACTTATTAATTAATTGTCCTCAATATATTAATGTATTGACCTAAAACCAAACCCGAGTGCCCTGGAAATCCCAGTATATCACAAGTGTAACTGTGGCTCTTAGGTTGGAGTGCATTATGAGCTGTCCGAGGAAGAGAAGTTCTATCGTAATGCATTGACAAGGATGCCTGATGGCCCTGCAGCTCTGGAGGAGTCATACTCAGCTGTCATGGGAATTGTGACTGAAGTGGAGCAGTATGTCAAGGTAGGAGGCTGACAGGATATAATGGAACAGCTAGAATTAACATGGACTTTCAGTTTTCCTGGGGGCTGGAGGGAGACACGTGTTTTGGAATATACTGGAGAAGTTCTGAACATTGTGAAATACCTCCAATAGGTTTGGCTGCAGTACCAGTGTCTGTGGGACATGCAGGCTGAAAATATATACAACCGTCTTGGAGAAGACCTGAATAAGTGGCAGGCCCTTTTGGTTCAGATAAGAAAGGCAAGAGGAACATTTGACAATGCAGAAACCAGAAAGGAGTTTGGACCTGTTGTCATAGACTATGGCAAGGTGAGAAATCTTAATTATTAGCTGTGATAAATGCATTGAATTTCAGAATAGGTGTATAACAGAAAATAGCAAGGGTGACAACTTACTGTTATGTAACATTATTCACTTGTAGGTACAATCAAAGGTGAACTTGAAGTATGACTCCTGGCACAAGGAGGTGCTCAGCAAATTTGGCCAAATGCTTGGTCAGAATATGACAGAGTTTCACTCACAAATTTCTAAGGTAAGAAAAGTCCTAATTCCAGTTTTTGACTTTCAGATCAGTTTTTGTAGAATGCTAAAACACTGATTTGTGCCCTTAACAGTCCCGTCAAGAGCTGGAGCAGCATTCTGTGGACACTGCTAGCACATCAGATGCCGTGACATTCATCACTTATGTGCAGTCCTTGAAACGTAAAATCAAACAGTTTGAAAAGCAAGTTGAGGTATGTTTGTTGTCTTTTGCTAATGTTTCTGACTTGTGGTAATGTCAGGCTTAGCTCATAAAATGCAGCTTCATCATAAAATAATACTCAGTTCTCTTAAAAACAGATTTGAACTTCGTATTCTGAAAAATCCTACTCTATTTATTAAAGTGCGTTTATTTAGCCTTGCAGCTTAAATTTTGTGTTTTTAACTTAAAACCACTGTTTCTTGTAGCTTTATCGCAATGGTCAGCGCTTGCTTGAGAAGCAAAGGTTCCAGTTCCCTTCCTCTTGGCTCTACATTGACAACATTGAAGGAGAATGGGGTGCCTTCAATGACATCATGCGGAGGAAGGATTCTGCCATTCAACAACAAGTAGCAAATCTGCAGATGAAAATAGTTCAAGAGGATCGTGCAGTGGAGAGCCGAACAACTGACTTGCTGACAGACTGGGAGAAAACGAAGCCTGTAACAGTAAGTAGTGATGGTTAACATTCAGTGAATGAGGTAGATTTTCTGCATTCAGTTTGTTTTTATGCTTTTTTTGCAGTTTTTCATTTTAGGCGATTCTTTTTAAGGGTTCTGTAATAACCAGCCTGTGTTGATTTTTGGTAATAGTTGCAGAGGGAAATTTACCATTAAAACATAGACCTCTCTTAGGTGCAGAAAAGTAAATTACTTCATTGACTAAGAGAGCTTTGTCTGAAACTAGTATATGTCAGAGGTATGCAGGTAGGAGGATTCAGAAGCAAGCTGCTTTTTGCCTTTTTTTTTTCTGAAGTGCTTTTTAGCAAAGCAAAAAACTGCATGTAAAAACTAAATGAGAATGTGGAATGGTATATTGTCTTATTGTCAGCAAAATAGAAATGTAAAAACATGAGACAAACCAACATTTATATGTAGTCCCTACTTTTTGCTTGCCTTCAGTGTAACTGTAGGATTATTGGATTAATGTATCCTGTGCAAACTTTAGGGGAATCTGCGTCCAGAAGAGGCTCTTCAGGCTCTTACCATTTACGAAGGAAAATTCGGCAGGCTGAAGGATGACCGTGAGAAGTGTGCCAAGGCCAAGGAAGCTCTGGAGCTTACAGACACTGGGCTGCTCAGTGGCAGTGAAGAGCGTGTCCAGGTACAACTTGTTCACACACCTTCTTGCCTGTTTTGGATAAAAATGTTTCAGTTCCATCATTTTCTCCCTCAGGAGAGTGACCTGTAGTGTGTGTTGTACCAATATAAGGGCACAGTCTCCACAGTGACTCAGTGCTAGCCTTCAGAGCTTGTCCATGATCTCTTCCTTGACTGTCTTACTCTTTTGAAACTGTTATGTGAGCTGAGATGGAAAATTTCATCTTGGTCACTTGCTGTTGCAGTTCTGTTGAACTGGCAAACTGTCCAAAGGTTTTTGATGGATTAGAAGTATTTTGTTTAACTCACCCATGCTATTGACTTTGAAGAAATTAGGAATAACTGCTGATGTTTGATACATTCTTTATTACAGGTAGCCCTTGAAGAGCTGCAGGATCTCAAAGGTGTCTGGTCTGAACTCTCTAAGGTCTGGGAACAAATTGATCAAATGAAAGAACAACCCTGGGTCTCAGTACAACCTCGCAAGGTACTTCATTTTTGTGTACATTAACAATTTAACTGCTGCAAGTATATGCAAATTAGGAATTAGACCTCTTGAAACAGACATGCTCTATTATCAGTCTAGATAATTTTCAGTGTTTAGGTACCTTTTTCAATATCTTGGGAACATGTTTCTTCTGAAGGTAAGATAAAAAATACTCACAGGATTGTCATAATTTAAGTAATTATACAGGGAATTTATGCAGTTTCCATAGTTTGAGATTGGACTGCATCTACAGAGAAGAAACTGCTGTTTTTAAATAGTCTGTTGGACCTCATTAGAGAAATTTCATTATACAGTTGGGTAAACAGCATTGATTTTAGTTCAGTGCTCAGGAGGTAAAGAGCAGAAAGAACACTAACCTATAAACTAACTGCCTGTGACAAGACTGCATCATGAATCTCAATCAGACCAATAAAATTACATTCTCAGCTGCAGAGTAACCACATCTTAGGCAAACAAGGATAACACTTGTAAATGCTGTCCTGTTGCTAATGTCTCATTAGAGAAAGTGTTCCATAACAAATGTATAGGTAAAATGCTTTTGTGTTACTGACAGCTTCGACAAAACTTGGATGGTCTGCTGAACCAGCTGAAAAACTTCCCTGCCCGTTTGCGACAGTACGCCTCCTATGAGTATGTCCAGAGACTTCTGAAGGGCTACATGAAGGTAGGCTGCCCACATTTCTAAAATGCATGTGTTTTATATTCAAGTTCAAAGATGTAACTTGCTTTCTTCTCTTCTGCAGATAAACATGTTGGTTATTGAACTGAAATCCGAGGCACTTAAAGACCGACACTGGAAACAGCTGATGAAGAGGCTTCATGTTAACTGGGTTGTCTCAGAATTGACCCTGGGCCAGATCTGGGATGTCGATCTACAGAGAAATGAAGCAATTGTCAAAGATGTTCTGCTTGTGGCTCAGGGAGAGATGGCTTTGGAAGAGTTCTTGAAACAGGTTAGTATCAGCCCTTGTATGTATGCATGTAATAGCAAATCTGAGGGTTGCTGTTAAGTGGCTACTTGTGTAGTTAACTTGTCACTCTGAGCTGTTGGAACAAGTGCCAAGACTCCGTGGTTTGTTCTGTTTTGGGGAGCAATTTAAAGTTTTGTAAACTTCCTGTGATGAAACTTGCATTATTTGGGAAAAACAGTTCTTGGTAGTAACTGCAAAGATCCCACCTTGAACTTCATCATAGTCTCAGTATTTTTAACAAAAGCTTAAGTATAAAGCCAGAATCTTTGGGTAAAAAAAATAGTATCTGACTACTGTAATACATTTCTACTTTGTAACTATGTTGGAGCAGAAATTATTGGTGTCATATCTTAAACATCTTTTTCTTCAGATAAGAGAAGTGTGGAACACCTATGAACTGGACTTGGTCAATTACCAGAACAAGTGTCGTTTGATTCGTGGATGGGATGACCTTTTCAACAAAGTCAAGGAGCACATTAACAGCGTGTCTGCTATGAAGCTGTCACCATACTACAAGGTAAAATGGAGAACAAAGCTAAAGAATTTTTGTTTATTTCTGCCTTCCCCTTCTGTTTAGTTTATATTTTTGTCATCAGGGACTATACTCACCATTTAAAGCTGACAGACTGTTAATTGTATAATGCATACTTTGTAACTCTCAAAAAACTGTTTCCTCTAATAATTATTAATAGACAAACACTTTATAATATCAAAATGAATATTAATGTAGTGTTTAAACTTCAGGTGTTTGAGGAAGATGCCCTTAGCTGGGAAGATAAGCTGAACCGTATCATGGCCCTCTTTGATGTTTGGATTGATGTCCAGAGGCGGTGGGTCTACCTGGAAGGTATCTTTACTGGCAGTGCAGACATCAAGCACTTGCTGCCTGTGGAGACCCAGCGGTTCCAGAGGTAACTTCTTCATTTTGTTGTTTTCTTGCCTCCCTTGGAGCACCCTGTGGGCAGGCCTGAAACTTCATGACTCACTGTAGCACTCTCTGAGTTAAAATACTGGCTGCATTCTTACCTGGTCCAGCTGGATTACAGCTGCTCGGGATACAAGTTCATCAAGCAAAGAGGTGCAACTATGGCAGAAAATGTAGTAAATGGGGTGATGTACAATTTTTAGAAGATGATTTGGACTCAGTTCCTGTCAGTTACTTCAAGGGTTTTTCTGGCATTGTGGCTGCAACAAACAGGCAAATTTCTGTTGCTGCAGCCTTTAATCTCACTTTTTAAACATTATTTGCTTCATCTCTTTTAAGTTGGTCTGATAATACTTACTCATTCCACACACTTCCAGTCAGATCAAAGAATCAGATTTATGCATCACTTCAGGAAGTAAAGATAATTAGATCTGCTCTGGACTTGGTAGATTGAACATTACAGAGAAGTGAGATTTTGTTGTTCAGGGCTTGAGGCAGATAAAGAGAAATTTGGGGAATTTAGGCTTGTTCCCTAGAGCTGGTACAGCCATTAGAGGTGGAGTGGTCATTTAGAGACAAATAACTTTGGTGTTCTGTAGGCCTGTGGTTACTGAGTTTGCACTAATGTATTGTGTTATTTTACTTGCAGCATCAGCACTGAATTCTTGGCACTCATGAAAAAGGTGTCCAAATCTCCACTTGTGATGGATGTTCTGAACATTCAAGGTGTGCAGAGATCATTAGAGAGACTGGCAGACTTACTTGGGAAGATACAGAAAGCCCTGGGAGAATACTTGGAAAGGGAGAGGTCCTCTTTCCCTCGGTAAGCAGTTGACTCCTGAAGTAATCTGATGTTTCTGTGCAGGAATTGGTGTACTGCTCTGTAAAGCCTCTACCAGTCCTTCTGTGGTGCATATATATGAGATGTTATGACCATTTACTTAGGTATTGTCTATATACATAATTCAGTTACAGTTACTTCTCCAGAAGTGGGGCTGAAACTTCCCTTACTTGCTCATCTGTGGCTGGTTTCAGGATTTGGATATTGCCTAAGGAACCACTGCAGTTGATTTCTGTAAACTGAAGAGGTTCTTCTGCCATTTGATTAAAGGACAGTGTCTAAATTGTCACAGTACAGTATTTAGGTCATTGATTTTGACTTACCCATGGTCTTCAACTAGTTTGTCACTTAGCATGAGAAAATAAGAGTGAGGGAGGTACTGAGTGGGAGTTCTTCCTGACAGGCAATTCAATCCCAAACTCTACTGTTGGTATTTCAGATATGGATAAGAAAATTATCCACACTATGGAGCATGTATACACTTCTGTATGGTACACGTGAACTTAAAGGTAGCACTGGGGTATAACTGCTGGCAAATTTGTGGATCATGCACTCTTGCAGTGTTGAGGAAATGGTTGTCAATTACTTCCATATAGTGGCCATGGATGAAGCATAAATTATAAGTGATAGTTGAAGTTCTGATACAGATCTGATTTTATGTGATTAATAGGTTCTACTTTGTTGGTGATGAAGACTTGCTTGAAATCATTGGAAACAGCAAAAATGTGGCCAAGTTGCAGAAACACTTCAAGAAAATGTTTGCTGGAGTTTCTAGCATTATTCTCAATGAAGACAATTCTGTGGTTCTTGGAATATCCTCACGTGAAGGAGAGGAGGTATAGCTGCAGTATTTCTTTTTAAATAAAATTCTGAAAATAAGTGGATGTGCACTGACTTAAACTTTTAATTCTTGCAGGTGCTGTTCAAAACACCCGTCTCCATCACAGAACACCCCAAGATCAATGAGTGGCTCACTCTTGTTGAAAAAGAGATGAGAGTGACCCTTGCTAAATTGCTTGCAGAGTCTGTTACTGAAGTAGAAATCTTTGGAAAAGCAACTTCAATTGATCCAGCAGTCTACATCTCTTGGATTGACAAATACCAGGTATTAATGTGGAACACTTAAGTATTCTGCAGCTTGGTTACTTCAGCAAGGACAACTATTTGATGAGGGTTTTTTTACACAGGCTCAGCTTGTTGTGCTGTCAGCCCAGATTGCTTGGTCTGAGAATGTGGAGTCAGCCCTCAATGGTGGAGGTGGAGACAACAGTCCTCTCCAGTCTGTACTAGCCAATGTTGAGGTCACACTCAATGTTCTGGCAGACTCTGTGCTGATGGAGCAGCCACCCCTTCGCAGAAGGAAACTGGAGCACTTGGTGAGTAAAAACTTCCTTTCCTCTTCAGGGTTTACAGGTGAGCATTTTTAAATTTTAATGAAAAAATGGGTCAGTCTAAGATTTACTATTCCTCCAGGAAAAGATTTAGTGTGATTTAAGCAATTACATTAAGTCCTGATCCTCAGTGTAGGTGGTGGTAGTTTTTCACTCTAGTCAGCTTAATGCATGATATCATCTGATATGCTGTCTCAGTGAATTGATCTTCAAACTGGATCTTCCAGGTATGGAAGTTACTGATTTTTTTCATTCAAATGTGAAATATGTCATTAAGTTGCTTATTATTGTAATCATAATATGCTTCTGTTTGTAGATAGGGATTGGAGGTGGGGGGAGAATTAAAATGATCTTGGGTTATTTCTAGAGGGAAATACCTGGTTTCTGGCAAGTAAAATACCAAGTTCAGTAGTTTAATGGGTTAACAGACTGACTGGGCCAAAGTGCTTTGCTGTAAACTAGGGAAGTCATTAGGAACAGTAGGCAACATTGTTAGTTTTGGCCTTGTAGCAACAAATTTTTAAACCAGAGACTGGTTTTAGGTCATGATTTCTAAGTGATGGCAATTCACTGTGCTCATCTGAGAAGCTGTAGGATTCCTGTCTTTATTGGCTTGTATTGTTGTGGTGTTAAGGAGTTCCTTCCTTCTCCAGATCACTGAGTTGGTGCACCAGAGAGATGTTACAAGATCACTGATCAAAAGCAAGATCGACAACTCCAAATCCTTCGAGTGGCTCAGCCAAATGCGGTTCTACTTTGACCCAAAGCAGACAGATGTGTTGCAGCAGCTCTCCATTCAGATGGCAAATGCCAAATTCAATTATGGTTTTGAGTACCTTGGGGTTCAGGATAAGCTGGTGCAGACTCCTCTCACTGACCGCTGCTACCTGACAATGACACAGGCCCTGGAGGCAAGACTTGGAGGATCACCATTTGGTAAGTTTGTGAGACAAGTGTATAAAATTCTTATCTTCTCTAATATATATGAGAATGAGTGGGTTAGGTCACTTAAAGAATCACCAGTGAGGAATCAGTAAAGGCAGGTTTAAATATGAATTTGTAAAAGCACAACACGTATGGCAAGGTTCATTCTGTTACTTACTATATAGATAAAGCACACAAGGAAAAATCTGATGAAAATAAATCTAAAATGGTATATGTGGAGACTGGGGACACAGAAGGAAAAGCAGGGATAACAGTAAGGGATGCAAAGGGGTAAGGGAGATTGCTATTGTGTTACAAGGGTCAGAGAGGACTCCCTTGCCAAACTTCACTTCAGACTGGATCAAGTCAAGGTCTAAAGGATTTAGCAAAACTTAATTACCTAATCAATACAATAATAGCTGTACTTGAACAATTTATTAATTTAAAACAAAATTATTCAGTAGGATTTTCTATAAGCACAGCAGTAATTTGATCAAAAAGTTTAGATTAATTATAGACCTAAATTGGCAACACTTGAAAGGCACACAGACATAAAGTATGTGCCAAGGTATACCTATGAAAAACTAACCTTAAATTCAGTGCAATACATCAGATGCCTTTGCAGCTCTCCAGAGATGAAGGGTTGGGGGTCAAGGAGTGGGGGATATCAGTCCAGGTTCAGTTGTCAACTTTCAATGGCAATCCTCCATTGCAAACTGGAGATGACAAGCTCCAAGAGGCATCCCACTGGGAGGGAGATCCTGGTCACAGCCTGCTGCAGTCTGGGAGATTTCAAAGCGTCTCACTTAGGAACACTGTTTATAGTGTTGCAAAATTACTGATTTTAGTCATCAGTAAATTTCCATCCTGGCCACAATCCGAGTTGGTGGTTGCTGGAACTTTCCTTGAAAAGTTCAACAACAAAAATATTATTCTACTTGTTCTGTTGTTCAGACAGAAAAAAGAGAAGTCTCAAGGCTATTTAAGTAGAAAACAGGAGCTTGTTAGACAAGAGAAGCTGTGGGAGCAGACAGGGTTTCTGATAAGCACAAGGGGAGCTAACTGGTGCTGTTAATGTAGGCCAAGGGCTAACATGCATTGCTGAGACTGTAGTGTGGCCTAGGATGGGCTTTACAGGGTGAACTAGGGAAAGGATGTGCATCCCCACAATACAGTGTTAATATGAACATGCAGGACACTTTTAACTAAGATGGCGAAGAACAAAATGGTCTTTGGGGGAAGTCGAAAGACTTTTAGATTTTGTTTGAACCCTCTTGATTGAACAGGCACCTTCAGAATCCACATGCTGGCCGATTACACAAGTTGGCAGTGCTATTCAGATGATAAACTCTAAAACATGTCCATCCCATTTCAAAAACAGGTCCTGCTGGTACTGGTAAAACAGAATCTGTTAAAGCTCTTGGACATCAGCTCGGCCGCTTTGTGTTGGTTTTCAACTGCGATGAAACATTTGACTTCCAGGTAAGCTGTTTGATTAAAACAAGGTAGTCTTTGTTAACAAGCAGTAGGAATCTCTTCACAACCCTGAAACAGCCAGCAGTGTTTATTTTCAAGATGATGATGTAAAGTCCTAACTGAGCTGGTATCTGTTGGTCATATATAGAGCCTCTATAACAAAAAAATGCCTAAAGCACAAGTGGGATGGAACATTGCTAGAGCAGAGGTTCTGTGCTTTTGAACAGGTAGTTCTGTAACAGCAAATGGAGGGAAAGGAAGTACAGGGGCAGGGGCTTAAGACTGGCTTTAGGAAAGGATCTTCAACTATGTAGCTTGCATTGATAGGACTGGTTTAATGAGGAATAGATGAGATTGTGAGATTACTGAAGTAGCTGTACTATTGCCAAATTATCCTTTACAACACAGATGTGCAGTTTACCTCAATGTGCGAAGAATTCTTCAAAACTAAGAAAATTTATCCAGACATTTGAAGATTATTGACATCTTCAAACTGAGAACCAGATTAAATGTCTCTAAACTGTAACACAGCAAATTATCTTAAAATGAAATCCTTGGTCAAGTGTATAGATAAAAAACAATATAAAACATGGACAAGGAAGCACTAAACTTTATGGATTCTGCCTGTTTTTTTTCCTCTGCAGCTGTAATTTGACCAGATCAGAATGCCATTTAACCAGCATTTGGCTTGTAGGGGTGACTGTAAGAAAATGCCTAGGGAGTATTAATATCACAGATAATGTGATCCTCCTTGCCCCAGCTCACTTCCTCCCTCTGACAGTTAGAACAATCAGGATGTCCCAGTGGGAGTGTGTTACTCTGTTCATGCTCCAGTGAACCTTTTTTAATGTGCCATTTCTCCCCTTAAATCCACTTACACACTTGGTTCTATAACATCTTTACCAAATTGTTACACTGTGCACTATTACTGTGCACTTCATGAAAGGGCAGCTTCTTTTTGTCTTTTTTCAATGATTCCTAAGTACTTGTAGCAGAAAAGACAGTGAATAATTGATGCCTATTCATCTGAAACCAGTACATTGCAGACCTCCATCATGTTCCCTCTACAGAATCTTACCTTAAAGGTTGTTCTGTATGTAGAAAGGTTATCATACTCTGGCCATCCAATTTGTTCTTCTGAAATGTTTTGTAATTCTTGTACCCTCCTTGCGATAATGGACTAGAACTGCACCTGATGTTAATGGTATCTGCAAACAAAACATTATGCAGTGGACTTAGTTTGCCTGTTTTGGAAGGACTGCAGTACAGTGTGAAGTAATAGGGAGCTATGATCTGTGGTTCTGTGAAGCAGTGAAAGCTGAACTTCAGAACCCTTTCATAACTCTTACAATACTACAAATACAGTAACCTACAAATAAACACAGCTTCTTCTGCCTTGGATGCATTGTATAAAGTGCTCTTCTCTGCTCCTTTTGCCAATGCAATTGAGTGAATTTCCCCCTCTCTGTGCAGGCAATGGGACGCATCTTTGTGGGACTTTGCCAAGTGGGCGCGTGGGGCTGCTTTGATGAGTTCAACAGACTGGAGGAGAGAATGCTCTCTGCAGTTTCACAGCAAGTTCAGTGCATCCAGGAAGCCTTGAGAGAGCATTCCAACCCCAACTATGACAAGAGTATGTAATTCTTCTCTAACATCCTTCATGCTTCTCTAACATGCTTCATGTTTTGTTGCTCAGCTATGTTTCTTGAAAACTGTGCAAGGATGAAGCTACTTTATGTCAAAACTTAAATATCTGATGTCACTTTCAGCTGGGAGAAATTCGTATTGTTTGAGTTGCAGTACTAGAGAACTTGCTGTTCTTTACTGTAGGAAACTAAAATAGAATAATGTATGACTTCAGTTCTCAGAGTGATGGATCACTGACTCCGGTATAACTAAATGCACTCTCTTTTCAGCTGCAACACCCATTACCTGTGAGCTGCTGAACAAACAAGTCAAAGTGAGCCCTGACATGGCTATCTTCATCACCATGAATCCTGGCTATGCAGGCAGATCCAATCTGCCTGACAATTTGAAGAAGTTGTTCCGTAGCTTGGCAATGACAAAACCAGACCGTCAGTTGATTGCCCAGGTCATGCTGTACTCCCAAGGTTTCCGTACTGCTGAAGTTCTTGCCAATAAGATAGTACCATTCTTCAAGTGAGTAACAAGTTTGGTTGCAGTCAGTAATAATAGAACTTACTTCAAAGCTGTAATATTCTCCACAACTCACTAAGCACATTGTGCAGCAGTCATTTCAAGCAAAAGTTTCAAGTAAAGACTGACATTTACTGAGTGTTATGTTGGTTCATACTGAGAATCAAATTGAATTTTGTCTCTTGTGCTTCTTAGGCTTTGTGATGAACAGCTGTCCTCCCAAAGTCACTATGATTTTGGCCTGAGAGCACTGAAGAGTGTGCTGGTTAGTGCAGGTAATGTGAAGAGGGAGAGGATTCAGAAGATAAAGCGGGAGAAGGAAGAGCGTGGGGAAGTCGTTGATGAGGGAGAAATCGCTGAGAACTTGCCAGAGCAAGAGGTAATGTGTGTGCAAAGATTTTTACTTTTGTGATAGAGGATGCACACTAAACAAAGGAAGTTAACCCTTCACTGTTTACCATTTAGTATTAAGCCATGTGAACAAAATAATGTTAGTTACCAAAGGTCATTTGATAGCTTAAAAGCACCAAGTTAAACATGTCTTCTAAGTCCCTGAATCATAGTGAGAAAATTATTCAGATGAGGTGCATCCATGACATTTATTGCTGCACAGCGTCTCAGCAATTAATGCCAAAAGCATAATGAAGAGACTCAAAAAGGACTTGTATAAACTGAAAATCACTTGAAAATCACTAGGTAGTTGCAAAGTTGAAACCACATCAACAGTTGTTTTGACTAAGACTACCCTGGTCTGGTACTTAATCAGTAAATTATTCAGTGAAGTTTTCCTTGTCAAACACGTTTGGTAAAGTGAACTTAACAAATCATCAATGAAATGTGACTCTCTCTCTCTCTCTGCAGATCCTGATCCAAAGTGTATGTGAAACTATGGTACCAAAACTGGTTGCAGAAGACATTCCACTGCTGTTCAGTCTCCTTTCTGATGTATTCCCTGGAGTGCAGTATCACCGTGGAGAGATGACAGCCTTGAGAGAGGAACTTAAGAAAGTGTGTCAGGAAATGTACCTTACCTATGGTGATGGAGAAGAAGTTGGTGGCATGTGGGTTGAAAAGGTAAAATATAAAACTGAAAATGTACAGTTGAAGTTTATGTGTAAGACTGAATTTCCTTTTATATTATGAAAAGTTGAAAGCTTTTAAATTTTTCTTGTCTTAAACAAACTGTACCTAAAAGCTTAGATTACCTGCTGAAGTTAATTGGCACATTATTGTGTCACAGGTTCTTCAGCTGTATCAGATTACACAGATAAATCATGGTTTGATGATGGTTGGTCCCTCTGGAAGTGGAAAGAGCATGGCCTGGAGAGTACTGCTGAAGGCCCTTGAACGGCTGGAGGGTGTGGAAGGTGTTGCTCACATTATAGATCCAAAAGCAATCAGCAAAGATCACCTCTATGGTACTTTGGATCCAAATACCAGGGAATGGACAGATGGCTTGTTTACACATGTCCTGAGAAAGTAAGTCTGTAATAACACAAATACAAAATGGCTGGTACATTTGTGCCTAGGATAAACTCACCTTAATTCTCTCCTTCAATCAATATTTTCTTTAATATAGAATCATAGACAATGTGAGAGGTGAACTACAAAAACGTCAGTGGATTATCTTTGATGGTGATGTAGACCCTGAATGGGTTGAGAACTTGAACTCTGTTCTGGATGACAACAAACTTCTGACTCTGCCAAATGGAGAGCGTCTCAGCCTCCCACCAAATGTAATGTTACTTTTTTTATATTGTGTTCATGTGCTGTGTATAAGCTTGTTGGTTTAATTTAATATATACTAGTGTTGTGCCTCTTTCTCATCACAAGCAAAGTAGTAACGAGTTCAGATTGTGGTTTGCTGGAGTAAAGGGTTTTTGTGGAAACATTTCATGTTACACTTACTCTGACCCTGTAAAACAAAATGGGAATTGTGTAGGTCTTATGGTAAATGTCAATAATGATGAACTTACCTTAGGGGAGAGTATAATACTGATGTTAATTATTCAGAGTCTAAATGCAAATCTGCATATTTTAAAAGCTCTCTGTTTTTTCAGGGAAAGAGTGTTTGTATTGTTTTGGTTGATTGTTTTTACTCCTAAATGTTGTTTTAAATTTCTTTTTTCAGGTGCGTATCATGTTTGAAGTACAGGATCTGAAATACGCCACTTTGGCTACTGTGTCAAGGTGTGGTATGGTCTGGTTCAGTGAGGATGTTCTCAGTACAGACATGATATTCAATAACTTCCTGGCCAGACTAAGAAGCATTCCTCTGGATGAAGGTGAGGAGGAAGCTCAGCGCAGGCGAAAGGGCAAAGAAGATGAAGGAGAAGAAGCAGCATCCCCAATGTTGCAGGTATAACTTAGATTTCATTATGGGATAAAGTAGTAAAAATGCTTGTATCACAGGTACAGCCATAGTAGAATTTATGACAGCCTATCAAAGGAAAGCTGACTTCCTCTTTACATCTTTTTCCTTTTTATTTTTTTTTTTAATATGAAGCATTTCAAACCTTAAACAAAACCTTTTCTTTCTGCCTGGTAGTCCAATGACAAACAAACACTTAGAGCAGTGTTTACCTCCCCCAACAGATTCAGAGAGATGCTGCAACAATAATGCAGCCATATTTCACATCCAACGGCCTGGTGACCAAGGCGCTTGAGCACGCCTTCAAGCTGGAGCACATCATGGACCTGACGCGCCTGCGCTGCCTGGGCTCCCTGTTCTCCATGTTGCACCAGGCGTGCCGCAACGTGGCCCAGTACAACGCCAACCATCCCGACTTCCCGATGCAGATAGACCAGCTGGAGCGTTACATCCAGGTAAATGCAGCCTGGATGACTGCATTAGTGACTCCTGTGTTTGCCTAGATTGAGTTACTCACTGGGCTTTGTTCCCTTACTCTAAAACCAATAGCTGCTGCTCTTGCTTCTTACAGAGGTACCTGGTGTATGCCATACTGTGGTCTCTCTCTGGAGACAGTCGTTTGAAAATGAGAGCGGAGCTGGGAGAGTACATTAGGAGAATCACCACTGTGCCACTGCCAACTGCACCCAACATACCTATCATTGACTATGAGGTAAACCTTTCTTGTGCTAGAAATGTTGCTCTTTCATTTTCTTAAAAGCTTGCTTTAGATTTTGGAGGCAAACCTGGAGAATAAGCTGCTAGACTGTCTTAAATTTTACAGTTTTACATTTCAACAAACACATCAAATTTGATGTCACTTAAAAAAATAAATTTAACTAAAGTTGAGCTGGATTCCTCTTCTAAATCGTCTAATCATGTTTTTGTACTTCTAGGTGTCCATTACAGGTGAATGGGTGCCATGGCAATCCAAAGTTCCTCAAATTGAAGTTGAAACACACAAAGTTGCAGCTCCTGATGTTGTAGTGCCAACCCTAGATACAGTTCGCCATGAAGCATTGCTGTACACTTGGCTGGCAGAACACAAACCTCTGGTGCTCTGTGGACCACCAGGATCTGGAAAGACCATGACCCTGTTCAGTGCTCTCAGAGCTCTGCCTGACATGGAGGTACACAAGAGACGTGTGTGTGTATGTGTGTGTACGTGCACATTGGGTGTGCGAATTACAGAGTAGTACCATGTCTTTAATCCTTTTAAGATTAAAGATAGCATAGAACTTATTTCCTAGCTGAAACTCAGTGATAGCTTCACCTCAGTCAGTCATGTGTATATATAATAAAAAATAAAACTCATGTTGAGAATGCAAATTCATTTCTCAAGTTCCTTAGCCTAAATCATTTCTTCTTTCTTCCTTTGCCACTTCAGTAACAGAGGAGCATTCCTGCATTCAGTATTTAAAAATACTGTGCATATGTTTAAGAGTAGCTCTCATCCTTCAGTGTATTTAGGTGGAGTGACAGTTACATGAGGCTGTCATGTTCAAAACACAGGGTTGGGCAAGAAGCTTTGCTGTATGGCAAATGGAGAACCTGCAGTGGGAAGCAAGGAGTATCTAGGCTGTACATAGCTGTATATATGTGGTAATATACCTGTAATGTGGATGGTATATATACTTCCATTCTGAACAGCCAAACATACCTGTTTCCAGGACTCTTGATGCACTCTCTTTCAGTCCTTAGTGTATTTTAATTTTTTTTTCCACTGTACTCTTTTTAAGGTGGTTGGACTCAACTTTTCAAGTGCTACCACTCCAGAACTGCTGCTGAAAACTTTTGATCACTACTGTGAATACAGGCGTACCCCTAATGGAGTGGTGCTGGCTCCTGTGCAGTTAGGAAAGTGGCTGGTGCTGTTCTGTGATGAAATCAACTTGCCAGATATGGACAAGTATGGCACACAGAGAGTCATATCCTTCATTAGACAGGTTTGTTTTTCTTTGTAATCAACTGTATCAGAACAGCTACTTACAGAGAAATAAAACATTCCATTGATTTGATTTGATTTTTATGTTTTTCTTCCAGATGGTGGAACATGGAGGATTCTACCGTACATCTGACCAGACATGGGTGAAACTGGAGAGAATTCAGTTTGTTGGTGCATGTAATCCACCTACTGATCCCGGAAGAAAACCTCTGTCTCATAGGTAATGTGTCTAGTAAATTCTAGGTAACAATGGAATAGAAGTCAAAACGGAAGCATTGATTATGTAATCTGTTCTTAATACACTTGTTTAACAACAGCTGTGCTGAAATTTTGTTCCTTGCTTTTGCTCTATCTGCTGCTTGGTTCTTACTCTGAAAGCCCAGCAGTGGACTCAGTATTAGGCTGTTGAATCGCCTGTCTGAAACCCTTGAGAATGGGAGCAATCAAACCAGCTACAGCTGCTGTTGATGGTTTTGAATCAAGCAGTTCTTTAATTTTGGCAAAAGATAACCAAGAGAATACAGATAGTAATTTGACTTTCTGTACTGTGTAATATGCTAATCTTTCAGATTTTTACGACATGTTCCTGTGGTTTATGTGGACTATCCTGGACCAGCTTCACTTACTCAGATATATGGAACATTCAACCGTGCAATGCTGAGGCTGATCCCATCACTTCGCACGTATGCAGAGCCTCTCACTGCTGCTATGGTTGAATTCTACACAATGTCTCAGGTGACTTGTTAAGTGCAACTCCAAACTCCAGTTAGAATGCTTTCTTCTATGCTTCATTTAACATGAGTTGTTAGCCTTTCACATGGATAATATGTGTACAAGAACTCAACTAATTACTTGAGTTCTGGCAAAAATGACTGAATTATGCTGTCACAGTAATATCTTGTAATGCCAAGTCCTGTAAAAAATACAGTGCAACTTTGAGATAAAGTAGCTAATTAAGTTTAAATTTTTAGGAGAGATTCACTCAAGACACACAGCCACACTACATCTACTCACCTCGTGAAATGACTCGGTGGGTGAGAGGTATATTTGAAGCATTAAGACCACTGGAAACCTTACCAGTTGAAGGCCTTATCAGGATTTGGGCCCACGAAGCCTTACGTCTCTTCCAGGACAGGTAAAAAATTCATGAGCTGGGGAAGCAAAACCATAAAAAGTTGCCTACTCCTTGCCAACTTTCATTAGAACATCAGACTAAAGTGTGCTTTATGTTAAATAACTGGAATACCTGTGAGAATATTTCATTTTGCTGCAGCTTGACTCTCTTAGGAGTTGTATCTGTACAAAGCAAAAATATACTTCAGCCATAGTGCTGCCATGTGGTGTGATTATATTCCTCCCATTACAGAGGAATGTACTCTGTACATTGTACTCACTGACTTAATTCTTTATCCAGACTTGTGGAAGATGAGGAGAGGCGCTGGACTGATGAGAACATTGACATGGTTGCTCTGAAACACTTCCCCAACATTGATAAAGAAAAGGCTATGAGCAGACCTATCTTGTACAGCAACTGGCTGTCAAAGGCAAGTCAAAGTTTAAGAAAAAATAAACCCTGAAATTAAATAGGTTTGATGCAATTGAGTGATGCAGCTCTTATGACCATATTAAAGTGATAATCATTGCCCATCATGCTGTTAAATCGATCTCTAATAAATTTTTAATATTATTATCTGAAGTGAACTCTGCCACAAATTTAGTACCTGTTTTGCCAGGGATGCTATTGTAAGAGCCACAGTGGAATGTAAAGGCAGTATAAAATAATATTTCTCAATAATACTGTGACACTACCAGATGACAGTTATTCCTTTTGGAATCTCTTGGATTAGACAGTGACCCTTGAGCAATACTGATATTACACATTTTCTGGTGACCTGTTTCTTATAATCTGAAATGATCCATCTGGGTAAGCTGTACAAATCCTGGTGAGTTTAGGCAAAAATCCACCTAGCTCGCTGCTCATCTCTGACCAATAGTAAATGACTAGGAAACGCTGTTCAAAATAAACTGGGGAAGGTATTTAGTCTGTAGTGCTACTTCCCAGTCTCTTTGGTAACTGGCAGCACAGGCTCAGCCTATGGTAGGTTCAGTGCATACAGTGTTTGAACCTCATGCTGCTACCTGTGGCACTCTAGGCAGTGGGCATGTTCCTGTGCAATTTAAATGGCTACGTGGTTCTTAAACTTTTGTAGAGGATTGCTACTTCAAGTATTCTAGTAGTTCTGCTTTGGTGTGCTCATAAATTTACCCCTAAGCAAATTCCCTTAGTGTTAACTTCCATACTGTATTGACTGTATTGGTTCTTTTAGGATTATATTCCAGTGGATCAAGAAGAATTGAGAGACTATGTGAAAGCTAGGCTTAAAGTCTTTTATGAAGAAGAACTTGATGTACCACTTGTCCTGTTCAATGAAGTCTTGGACCATGTGTTAAGAATTGACCGGTAAGTTCAGACTTCCATTGCTGCTCATATAAGCAGTATGTAGAGTTACTCTAAACCAGAATAGCCTCAGAACAGAGTAAGAATGGAGCATGGTCTCATTGATATCTTTAGAAAATATACTGCCAGCCTCCAGATAGCAGATCCTATCTGGACAGGTGTGTCAGTTTTGGTGCTAACTTGAAGCTTAGATGTTCTAGGAAATGCTTCAGTAAGTTGCTAACACTTATCAATCACACCTGGTTGTGTTCTTTTTCAGAATTTTCCGTCAGCCTCAGGGCCACTTGCTGCTAATTGGAGTCAGTGGAGCAGGGAAAACAACCCTGTCAAGATTTGTTGCCTGGATGAATGGTTTGAGTGTTTACCAAATCAAGGTTGGTGTGCTAAGTTTACTTCTAAAATCCTGTGAGTCAAAACTCCCACTTATATATTGACCCCTAAAATCCCATTAAAAGCTAAACCAAAATGTTAATGACCAATGTAAACTCGTACCAGGTTCACAGAAAATACACAGGTGAAGATTTTGATGAAGACCTCAGGACAGTATTGAGACGCTCTGGCTGCAAAAATGAAAAAATAGCTTTTATTATGGATGAGTCAAACGTCTTGGATTCTGGATTCCTGGAGAGAATGAACACTCTCCTAGCCAATGGAGAGGTAAGAAGATTTTAAATAAATATTTTTTGCACCTTTTTGCAACCATAAGCTACAACAAAACTTACCCTTTGAATTAGGTTCCTGGTCTCTTTGAAGGAGATGAATATGCTACCCTCATGACTCAGTGTAAAGAAGGAGCACAGAAAGAAGGTTTAATGTTAGATTCACATGAGGAACTCTACAAATGGTTCACCAGCCAAGTTATTCGCAATCTCCATGTAGTGTTCACTATGAATCCATCTTCTGAGGGCCTGAAGGACAGGGCAGCTACCTCTCCTGCTCTCTTCAACAGGTAATTGCTGCATATTCCAATATATTTTCCAGGTACCATTAAAACACTGCTTTTGGGGAAGTCTTCACAAATGTTTTGTGTTTCAGATGTGTCCTGAACTGGTTTGGAGACTGGTCAACTGAGGCACTGTACCAAGTTGGCAAAGAGTTCACAAGCAAAATGGATCTTGAGAAACCAAATTACATTGTGCCTGATTACATGCCAGTTGTGTATGATAAGCTGCCACAACCACCATCACACAGGGAGGCTATTGTTAATAGCTGTGTGTTTGTTCATCAGACTCTTCACCAGGTATGTTATTGCACTGCTTAACTTACACTTAACCTCTAGGCCATGGCATCATTGACCAGTTTCCTAAAAACTATGATCCTTGGCATGCAGATAAATTTTAAAACAGTGCATACTCTACAATGCTTTGTTCCCTCAAGGCTAATGCTCGGCTGGCGAAACGAGGAGGCAGAACCATGGCAATCACACCACGCCACTATCTGGACTTCATCAACCATTACGCCAACTTGTTCAATGAGAAACGAAGTGAGCTGGAGGAACAGCAAATGCATCTGAATGTTGGTCTCAGAAAAATCAAGGAAACAGTTGATCAGGTGTGTGTTCTTAAAACTTTGCCCTCTATAAAGCTGGAGTGAGTAAATAGATCTCAATGCTCAATATGAATTCTCTCTTCCATCTTGCAATCAATCTTAGGTGGAGGAATTGCGGCGTGACCTAAGAATAAAGAGTCAGGAGCTGGAAGTGAAAAATGCTGCAGCCAATGACAAGTTGAAAAAGATGGTGAAAGACCAGCAGGAAGCTGAGAAGAAAAAGGTAAAAATTTTTGTTAAATCTCTGTGCATAGGAACTATTTTATTTACAAAACAGAGCCTACAGTCCAAGTACTGGAAGAAGTTCAGCTTCTAAAAAGCAGTATTTTTGTGAAATTTCCTTACAGGTTATGAGCCAGGAGATTCAGGAACAGCTGCACAAGCAGCAGGAGGTCATTGCAGACAAGCAGATGAGTGTGAAAGAAGATCTGGACAAGGTGGAGCCTGCTGTCATTGAAGCTCAGAATGGTATGTTAGCACCCCAAGAGATCACACTGTGGTCTTGGATCTAAAATTGGTCTATGGGAATGTGTTTTCTTGTGATCTGGGTTGACCCTGTCTAATGAAACTGTAGGCTCGTAGCATGGGGCTGAACAGAGTTGAAGAAATCCCTTCTTTTAAATTCACAGTCTTTGAGCTGTGATTTTTGTGCCTTTTTTTTTCCTTGCCTGTGTGTAATAGTACCAATCTGATTCTTGATACTCCTTCTATGGCTTGTGGCTTAGTTTCTGGCAGGCCAGCTGTAGAAAGACCAGTGATGCCTTGCTGCTGAACAGACAGTATACAGTCAACCTGCCCATTCATTAAACTGTGTAGACAAATCACTGGTTTGAGGGAATCATTTTTAGGCAGCAGAGTCCTCTGCCCATTTGGCAAGCTGACATTCATGAATGTGTTTCTTGTAATATAGTAGTTTTTCAGTAGTATCTGCTTCTCTAATAACCTCATATTCCTTTTTAGAATCTTAAAGCATTTTTGCAGATCCAGGGTACTCTGCTGGGCTTTGCTAACTTGTTTGTTTTCTTCCCAATCAACACTCTTCATCTTTGTGGCACTGGTTAGCTGTGAAGTCAATAAAGAAGCAGCACTTGGTAGAGGTGCGTTCCATGGCTAATCCCCCTGCAGCAGTGAAGCTGGCCCTGGAGTCCATCTGCCTGCTGTTGGGTGAAAGCACCACTGACTGGAAACAAATACGTTCCATCATCATGAGGGAGAATTTCATTCCAACCATTGTCAACTTCTCTGCTGAGGAAATCAGGTGAAGTGCAACTGTGAGATATTTATGTGAACAAACCACTTACAAAGAACAGAGGGTCTTAACTGGACTTTCTTCTGTGTAATTGCTTTCTTGACTTGACTTCTTTTGACACTTTTGACACTTGGCTTCTTTTGACACCAGCTTATTGCACATGGTGAATGTGCAGGTGGTACAGGAAATAAACTGCTGAAGCCAAGGTGTATCATGACAAGGCAAAGCAGCTACTTGTTTTGTGACTTAATGGCATGGTTGCAAAGCATGTGTTGGTGTCCAAAGCCACAGTCAGTTGAAAGTGGTTTTGCAGCAATAACAGACCAGGCTGCTGAGGGCTTTATTCAGCTTAGGAGGTCAGCTTCCTAGCTGGCTCTAACTGTGAGCAGAAGGTCAGACTAGAGACATCTAAATTCCCTTCCAGCTCCAGAGTTGAGCAGTTTGTGAATGACTAATCTTAAAATATTGATAAATTTTTTTATCACCTTTTAAGCTGTAGTTTCTGAAACATGTTGAACATCTCAGCTACTACTCAGCAAAACTGACAGGAAATGTTTCTTGGCAGCTGTGGGAAGGCAGGCTAGACAAAGGCATACTGAGCACCTGTGTGCTGACATAGTGTACTCATGCTGTCTGTAAAAATATTTCCCCTGCAGTGATGCCATCCGGGAGAAGATGAAGAAAAACTACCTGTCCAATCCAAGTTACAACTATGAAATTGTAAACAGAGCATCACTGGCCTGTGGACCTATGGTGAAATGGGCAATTGCACAGGTAAAGTCAGCTTGAGGAAGCAAAGGCAAGGTGAAAAGAGTGAAACAGAAGGCACATAGCAATGGCTAAAGGCTCTGAATTTGCCTTTATTCAGCTGAGTATTGCAAGCTATTTTGCCTCAAAGAAATGGGGTAGATGGTTTAGATGAATGCTAATGGGATGTATATATATATAGTGCCCTGTCAGAGAATTACTGGCCAGTTGGGATAGAGCCCCTGCACTGAAAGACTTTAGGTTTACAGTGACCACTGGTGAATACTTTCTGTATGTGATCTTACTCTACAGTACAAGACAGTCTTCAGTGGAAAATGCAATGCAATCCTCTTAATGAGACTGTGTTTGTGTTGCCTCAGAGTAGGACCCACTCAAGGCAGACTTCTAAGTTTCCTGAAGGAATAAGCTTTGGGAATCTTGCCTCTAGAGTGAGGTACCCAAGAATGGTTTTACTTGCCTGTTGGTGTCCCAATACAGCAAAATTCTTGGCTTGTTAAAACTCTGCCTGCTTGTTATGGCATGATCTAGAAAAACTCTATTTAACTTGAATCTTGCTAACAGGCCCTGTCCTAATTGTTCTGTGGCTTAACTTGATTCATTTCAGTGCTGAGAAGAGCAGATTAGCACAGTACTGGCATGGACACCCCGTTGAATATTTATGTAAAACAATGCTGTGCACTTCTTAATGGGGTCTGAACCTTTTGAATGGCTTTGTGTAAATCTACAGCAGTACAAGGATCTTGCAAAAAGCAATTACTTATGTATCTGTGCTTAGTTTAAACTAGAGTCCTAGGGATTGATAAACAATACTGAGTTTCTCTTAAGTAGTTATTAATTCTTACACAGGTCAGAAGTACATAAATTTGAAAAGATGCAGTTGATAGTATATACCAGAATGCTGTGGTTCCTGTTAACATGTCATTTTAGAAAGTGGAAAGGTTCTATTTTCCATTTGCAGCTGAACTATGCTGACATGTTGAAAAGAGTGGAACCTCTACGCAATGAACTGCAGAAGCTGGAGGATGATGCCAAAGACAACCAACAGAAAGCAAATGAAGTGGAGCAGATGATTCGTGACCTTGAGGCCAGTATTGCCCGTTACAAAGAAGAATATGCAGTACTGATTTCGGAGGCTCAAGCTATTAAGGCAGACTTGGCTGCTGTTGAAGCAAAAGTAAGACTTCATATACCAATAATTTTTCATTCTTTGGTCTTTGACAGTCTGAAATTGAATCATTCTTCAAATTTGAGAGTGGACTTGGTTGCTTCCCCTGTGCAGTGCATTTGAGCTGTTTCATCTCTGGGTGTCATGAGGCTTCTCAAGAAGCCTGTCTGGAGTTAGAGAAATACCAACTCGTATTGCTATTTGATTAACAAGACAGTTCTCATAAGGTTTAAAATTTATAGAAAGCCTGTATGTCTTAACTGGACTTCAAGGAGAGGAGTATGGATTTCTCTATGTACTTCATCTCATCATTAGTATGTTGCTACTCTGATAGTACTTAGCACTTCTAAGTTCCTTAAGGTAACAGTTAGAATCAACTTAATAAATTAGCACTGAAGAGCCCCAAATTTATCTCATTCTGAGCTTTTAAATTTAACTTGGGCCTTGAGTCGGAATTTAAGTGTTCTGAGAGACTTGTAATATAAGAACATTTCATCATCTAAAGAATCTACCTTCACCACTTACTTCTAGGTAAACCGTAGCACAGCTCTTCTGAAGAGTCTTTCTGCTGAACGTGAAAGATGGGAGAAGACAAGTGAAACTTTCAAAAACCAGATGTCCACTATTGCAGGAGATTGTTTACTTTCAGGAGCTTTTATTGCCTATGCTGGCTACTTTGATCAGCAGATGCGTCAGAATCTCTTCACTACATGGTCTCACCATTTGCAGCAAGCAAATATCCAGGTAAAGATACAGTCATGATAATTAACCGTGAATTGATTTACTGCAGGAGTTAAGCTTTAGGATCGCTAGGTAAAGAATGGAGCTGTTGGAAAGCTGTTGCAGCTTTGTAGAGCTGCACTTGATTAAAATATCTTCACCAGCTGGTTGGAGAACGTCAAGTTAAACGTGAACTTTGTTTCCTTCCTGCAGTTCCGCACAGACATCGCAAGGACCGAGTACCTTTCCAACGCCGATGAGCGGCTGCGCTGGCAGGCGAGTTCCCTGCCTGCAGATGACCTGTGCACAGAGAATGCCATCATGCTCAAACGCTTCAACAGGTACTTCATTCTAAGATGTGAAGTTCTTAAGCAACATTCTCGAAGCAGGCAGGGTTTGCACCTATTGAATCACAGTAGCTCCTGCAAAGCACTGTTTCACTGGGGTGTGAAGTTCTAATATTCATAAAAGCTTCTCAACCATGTGTAAAGGTAAAAACTTTCATCCACCTTTGCTTGCCTTTTTTGCTTAGCTGTTAAAATAAGTTGGCTTGGACTATTTTGTTATTTGAGTTATTTTGTTGCTCAAAACTGAAGTGAGTCATTGAACCTGCCTCAGCTTAGTGAAGGAATAAACAAGGTTTTAGAGGTGAGACTAATAATGCAATGTAAATTCATAAAACTGCTTAGACACTGTCTGCAGTCAAAACCTAACCAATGAAAGTGTTTTATTGATAACTTAAGGTATCCATTGATCATCGATCCCTCTGGGCAAGCTACAGAGTTTATCATGAATGAATATAAAGACCGTAAGATAACTCGTACAAGTTTCTTGGATGATGCTTTCAGAAAGAACTTGGAAAGTGCCTTGAGATTTGGTAACCCACTTCTTGTTCAGGTTAGTGGCATGATTGTGTAGAAGCTATTTAAGTTCTTGGATTCTGTCCTATGTATTAGAAAAGTTTTCAATTGTTCTCTTGCATGTAACTAACATGCAAGCAACTTTATTTTCAATTTACAATTTAACAAGTAAACTAGTGATACATGTGATGTTAGTCCTGAGAAGAATTAGTGAGCTACAAAATCAAAAGGAGGTATTTCCTTTTCCACCATTTCAAGATTAAATTCTTTTATTTTGAAATGATCTTTCCATACTGTAAAATTACTTGCAACCTATCTGTTCCTTTGTTTTTATGTGCTTTCTCTAGTCACAGACAATGGCAACTAATATGGTTAGTTATCTAGAATTTAATCTGCTCTGAATATCAGGGAGAAATTTCAGTAACATGAAGAAATAGGCAGCTATAAGAATAATTGACTTTCACTTGAAATGGGTATGTTTTTCACTTCTTAGTATGGAAATGGAAAAGATCAGTAACTGTTGCTTGTGCTGTTTAGAATAGGGCTTACCTGCAGTAGAGCTAACAAATTACAGCCACTAATAATACTTCTCTTCTGTACCTGTGTAGCTCAACTACACGTCTAAAGTGTGTAAACCTTCTGAATGTGATACCTATTCCAAACCAACTACCAGTTGTTTGCTTACCAGAATTTAAGCCTCTGTTGGATTGGGAGTTTTAGCTTGAGACATTTGCAAACAACAGTCTTAAACGCATCTGTCTTTCTATTTTCTAGGATGTGGAGAGCTATGACCCAGTTCTGAATCCTGTTCTGAATCGTGAAGTCCGAAGAACTGGAGGCAGAGTTCTGATTACTCTGGGAGACCAAGACATTGATTTGTCACCGTCCTTCGTTATCTTCCTTTCCACCAGAGATCCAACAGTAAGTAAAATCAAAGCAGTCCTGTTTGTAGAAATGGCATGTGAAGAGAGCTGAGAAAACTTTTCCATGTTTCCTGTGACAGGTTGAATTCCCACCAGACCTCTGCTCTCGAGTTACGTTTGTGAACTTCACAGTAACTCGCAGCAGCTTGCAGAGCCAGTGTCTGAATGAAGTCCTGAAAGCTGAAAGACCAGATGTTGATGAAAAACGCTCTGACCTCCTCAAGCTTCAGGGTATGTTTGCCAAAATTAACTTCCTCCTATTCTAAAAGAATACAGTGGGTTTACTCTAAGAGCACACAGTGTTCTTATCTTCATATTCTTTTTTTAGGATGCCCAATGGCAAAGACACATATTTCACATAATTCTTTAACATATCTGTACAATATGTATGTATGACTTTTTTTTCTTCTAATTAAGGTGAATTTCAGCTGCGCTTACGTCAGTTGGAAAAATCCCTACTCCAAGCACTTAATGAAGTGAAGGGACGTATCCTGGATGATGACACCATCATTACTACACTTGAGAACCTGAAGAAGGAAGCAGCAGAGGTCACCAGAAAAGTAGAAGAGACTGATATTGTCATGCAAGAAGTGGAGACTGTTTCCCAGCAGTACTTACCTCTTTCTACAGCTTGCAGCAGTATCTACTTTACTATGGAATCACTGAAACAGGTAAGTTGAGTTCTTCCTCTCAGGAGCTTTGAGTGTTTACTGGTCAAAGCTAAATAGGCACTGCCCAATATTGTAGTTTGGTAGGCATACTCTGTTGGTTCTCAAACAGCGAGATTGTGGAGAGAAAAAATAAACTCTCTTCTCTTTCAGATACATTTCCTGTACCAATACTCCCTCCAGTTTTTCTTGGACATCTATCACAATGTCTTGTATGAGAACCCAAATCTGAAGGGAATTACAGATCATACTCATCGTCTCTCAATCATCACAAAGGATCTCTTTCAGGTTCAGTGTTTTAATTAATAAATGTAATTCTTTAATAATTTTCAGAGGGTCAGAATTCAAAGCTTCTTACACTACTACTCTGTTTTGTTCCTAGGTGGCCTTCAACCGAGTGGCACGTGGCATGCTGCACCAGGATCACATAACATTTGCCATGTTGTTGGCCCGGATCAAACTGAAAGGCACTATTGGGTAAATGTTTGTTTTCTTGCTTCACTTTAGTTGAAAAAGAGAGGGCTGTCTTAAAGGCATCTAGCTAAAGTCTTCTTTTCCCTTAACATTAGGGAGCCTACATATGATGCAGAATTCCAGCACTTCTTGAGAGGGAAGGAGATTGTACTAAACACTGCATCTCTCCCCAAAATCAATGGTTTGACTGTAGAGCAAACAGAGGCAATGATGAGGTTGAGCTGCCTTCCTGCATTTAAAGACCTTGTTTCAAAAGTTCAAGCTGATGAGGTGAGTGTTGCCTAGGTTCTGTCTCTCTGCTGAACTATCTTGTTAAGCTTTTCAGATGTCTGCTTGAAAAGCTTCATGCTGACAAACAAGCTCTCCTGCTGTGGAAAGGGAAGTTCTAAAGATTAACTAGTTGTATATGTGGAAATGAATGTTCTTACTTCCCTCGTAACACAGCTGTGAAACTTGTGAAGACCAGCACTGTTCATCATTCAGAAACAGTTTCACCATGCCTCTGGCTTTGTGGTTGACCAGCTTTGGTCCCATGGTAGCAGAAGGTGTGACATTGCATGTATTTTGCTGCATCACTATTGTGTGATAATTAGCAGTAGAGATGAGCAGGCCCAGCCACACATAACTTCATTGTGGTGGGCTCTTGGACATGCCTAATCAAGTTGGATAGTACTCAGCTGCTGAATGCTGCACCTTCTCGTGACTGAAGTGTTCAAAGAGTAATACATCTTTGTCTTGACTGTGAAATATGTCATAAATTATATCCATATCTTAAATAGTACCTGTTTGGTTTGCCCTGCCTAATTTTTATCTTAGAAGTTGAATTCTCTTTACTACATCTAATTTTTCTCAAACTGTTCAGCCCGGGGTAAAATAACTTACAGCTTGGCCTGGGACTTGATAAAGATCTGTAGAATCAGGTGTGCTGGAGGCTATCAGTGAAATGAGGCATATCAGTGAAATGATTTGGCACATCTAAAGAGAGGATAATAGACAAAGTGTAATTTGAGTTTTACATGTCCTTGCTGTATGTTTCTGATATCTTGAAAGTCAACTTCAGGTTTTTTGCCTTTTTTTTTTTTTCAATACAGCAATTCTGTATCTGGCTGGACAGCAGTTCCCCCGAACAGACTGTACCATACCTCTGGACTGAAGAAAAACCTGCAAGTAAGTGAATGTGCACTGTTGTCCATATCAGTCCTACTGTACTGATCTAAGTAGTTACTATGATTTTAAAAGCAATTCTAAAGTAGAATTTAAATTTGGACCTTAATGGTTGAGAAAATCATGAAGTTGGGATTGTATAAGAACCTCAAGTCTAGTTGGTTTTTCAACTGGGTTGTTTTGGGGGTTTTTTGGGAGGTTTGTTTGTTTTGACTGCATTTTTTTTAAATCAAACTTTTCTAAGCTGTAGTTACTACACTTGGTTGCTTCACCTTACGTAATTCTACAATCTCATTAGATTGCTTAAAGGTTTGGATTAACCTTAGCCATTGCCAATCTGGAGATATCTCAATACTCTAAAAAGCTCCAAGATACGGATCTTCTGGGGACAGGGCTGGTCTAGTAAAGTTTTAGACCTGCAGTTGTACCTAAGCATGAAGTTACTTCTTGCTACATTAGTAGTCAGTGCTAATTTTTCAAGAGTGAGAACTTGAGGGTAACTGTTGCCCTTCAGTTCCTCCCCTATCTGAAAGGTAATTTCAGGAAGCGTTGCTGTGTTTGATCATTCCATGCTCATTCCTGTAGCTTTCTAAATTAAGGATTCTAAGCTCATATTTACTAGCTGCTTATTAAAGCTGCTGCTGGAGCATTAACTGAAGCAGCTCTAGGTTATCTACCCTGTCCATGCTAGTAAAGCATTTTGTGAGTGAGAAGATGTGAAAAGATCTGTTGTCCCTGGAAATTAAAATCAATCCTGTCAATAATTTTAGCCTGTAGATTTTATAAACCAGCTGAAGCTGCTAATTTTTTTTTCAATTCTCAAATTAAAAGCAGAATATTAAGCATTTCATTAAAAGTTGCATCAGCTCTTCCAAAAGGATAATTAACTTTCTAAATATGTAGTCTTCAGAACAAGATGGGGAGAAATTGAATGGAGAATTGAAGAGAGGAGGGTCCATCTAATCCTGTCTCCTGTTTCCAGCTCCCATTGGACAGGCCATCCATCGCTTGCTTCTGATCCAGGCCTTCCGTCCGGATCGTTTGTTGGCCATGGCACATACCTTTGTTTCAACCAATCTTGGAGAGTCTTTCATGTCCATTATGGAGCAGCCTTTGGATCTGACACACATTGTGGATACAGAGGTAAACTACTTGGATTTGAAATGCTTAGGGCCACCTTGCATGAGTTCCACAATGAACATTTCTTCCACTTTCTCTTCTCTGGGATGAGTGGATTGTTTTGTTTTTTTTAATTAAAACTAAGAGTAACATAATGGTTTTAGTGGTTCAGAGGGAAGAAACACTGAGCTTACTGCATTCTCATATTTATCTAGTGATTGATTCATATCCTTTTCAACTTCTTGGAGCACAGGTGAAACCAAATACCCCTGTGCTGATGTGTTCAGTGCCTGGTTATGATGCCAGTGGTCATGTTGAAGACCTTGCAGCTGAGCAGAATACACAGATTACTTCTATTGCTATTGGTAAGAGCATTCCTTATTTCAACATCTAAGCATAAATGAAGTTGTTAGCAGTAAGAGATTTAGCAACTCTTCTGTCTTTTAGGTTCTGCCGAAGGGTTTAACCAAGCAGATAAAGCAATAAACACAGCAGTGAAATCTGGAAGGTGAGTTCTATTTCATTTTCAGCTAGAATACTGTCTAGTATTCTAGCTGAAAGGTAGAAGGGTAAAAGGGGGAAGTTATCTATTGGTTAAAGAGATAAAACTGACTAAAACAAAAAAGCAGGCCTATCTTTTCAATTGTAGTTTGTAATAGCAAGCACATCTGCATACATCTTCTGTTCAAATATTTTCAGGAGAAGTAGGTTGTACCTGCAAAACAAAAAGTTAACTCATTTACAGTACATAGTAACTGGTTCTATGTAGAAGGCAAGTTTAAGAGGGAGGAAAATCTGTAGCATTGATATATTCTGTTGCTCTTTGTGATGATCACAGCCAGGATCCATAAGCTGTTCACTAAAAAACACTTATTTTGTCTCAAAAATTCACAGATGGGTAATGCTGAAGAACGTTCACCTGGCTCCTGGCTGGCTCATGCAGCTAGAAAAGAAACTGCATTCCCTGCAACCCCATGCTTGCTTCAGACTCTTCCTTACCATGGAGATTAATCCAAAGGTAATGGTGATTTAAAATTTTATTATCTTGCTGAGTAACTGGCTTGCAGAGCTAAGAGTGCTCCCCAGGGAACGTTCTCTCATGACTGCCTTCTGCAGTAAAGAAGAAGGAAAACACACCTGTCAGGGCAGTTATTATCCTTGTTTTCTGATGAATAAACTGTAGCTGTAAACTTGATACTGTTCCTTTTGCTGATTCCCCTAATCTCCAAAAAAAAGGCAGTACTTCATGTGCTCACCATGAGGTTTTGAAGCTAATGCAAACTCTGCTGGGATTTAATTTAGTGAAGGCTAAAGCAGATGGATTTGAACTTATTGATCTTCTCTAGGTGCCAGTGAATTTGTTACGTGCTGGCCGGATCTTTGTGTTTGAGCCTCCTCCTGGTGTAAAGGCAAACATGCTGAGGACCTTCAGCAGCATTCCAGTTTCTAGGATGTGCAAGGTGAGGCTGTGATTTGTCTTGATGAAACTAAATGGAAGAACATGTTCGTTGACATCTTACCTTAGATGATAAAACCTGAGATATTAAGATGTACTTGAAGTGTTTTTTCTCTCCTCACCCAAGCAAAGCAGTAGTTGCTTTTTCTGTAGAATGTATTCAGTTTCAGTAGCAACTTAGCATTAAATCTGATACTTTCTAGTCTTTTAGCAGGCTTTGGTTTTATCAGTTCACTTGAGTGACAGTTGTTTGGTTTTGTTGTTTTGGATTTTTCCTCCCCACTTCTAGTCTCCAAACGAGCGTGCTCGTTTGTATTTCCTCCTTGCCTGGTTCCATGCCATTATCCAAGAGCGCCTGCGCTACGCTCCCTTGGGCTGGTCCAAGAAGTACGAGTTTGGAGAGTCTGACCTGAGGTCTGCCTGTGACACAGTGGATACCTGGCTGGATGATACAGCAAAGGCAAGTAGTGTTGTGTGCTTAGGCACAGGTAACGCATTACTTAAGATCTTCAGTGAAACAGTCTGCTCTGGAAAAATTAAGGAAGTTAAATGAGTAGGCACAAAAAACCTGTTAGCGATTCAACAATTATTTCCTGCTAATTATAGGGTCGCCAGAACATTTCCCCTGATAAGATCCCCTGGTCTGCACTGAAGACACTGATGGCCCAGTCTATCTATGGAGGGCGTATCGATAATGAATTTGATCAGCGTTTGTTAAACACTTTCTTGGAACGTCTGTTCACCACCTTAAGTTTTGACAGTGAATTCAAACTGGCTTGCAAGGTTGATGGACACAAAGATATTCAGATGCCAGATGGAATCAGGTATCGTTTTTTTCTTATCCTGATCTCTTATGTAAAACTTTTTTTTAATTAGCAAACTGCACATAAAGATGAAAAAGACCAAGCACATAACCTGTATTTCTGTGCTGTGTGAACATCTGTCTCAGGCAAAGCATTCACTTGGCATTCTAGCAGAGGAAACCCTTTAATGGATATTAAAACTCTGCATTGCAGGCGTGAAGAGTTTGTCCAGTGGGTTGAGATGCTCCCAGATACACAAACACCATCATGGCTGGGACTGCCAAATAATGCAGAGAAAGTTCTTCTCACCACACAAGGTAAATCCAGAACTTAGCAATGTCTTCCATAGAGTACCAGGCCACCATTTTAACTAAAAAGCAGAAGAGAAATACAAGTTTTGCTGAAGAGTCAATAGCTTTCTTCTTCTCCCTCAACATAATTGGTTTTTGAGTAATCCAAAAACTGACCAGGAGCCTGTGAATCAAAAAAAAGCCACCTCCATTTAGTCTTCCAGATGGCAAGCTCCTATCTTGATTTTGGAAAGCTTTATTGTAAGCTTCTGGAGCCACCTACAGCTGGGCAGTTCTGAATCTTAGGTCTAGACTAGGAATAATGGAAAGTCCTGGTTCTTGCATGTAGTGGGATGTTGTAACCTTGATGCCACTGCTTCTCTAACAGAAAATCTTCTGTTTTAGGCATAGATATGATCAGTAAAATGCTGAAGATGCAGATGCTGGAGGATGAGGATGATCTGGCTTATGCAGAAACTGAGAAGAAGACAAGAACTGATTCTACATCAGATGGACGGCCAGCCTGGATGAGAACACTGCATACCACAGCCTCTAACTGGCTTCACCTTATCCCACAAACTCTAAACCATCTGAAGCGGACTGTGGAAAACATTAAAGTAAGAACTATGTTTTATTTAATGGGGGCATAGGAAAAGCACAAGGTGCATTGTGATTTGGAAGTACCAACTACACTGCTGAGGAGTCAATGGAACCTGTGTCAATGCTGATTTTGAGTGCCATAGCCATGTAATGACCTGCTTGGTTTCTTGAAATGCTCCTAAAACCTGGTTTGTGTCTTTTGGGTAGTATTTGAAGAAATGCAATGGCAAACAGTCTAGCTGGGCAGTCTGCATTAATTGTTCAACTGTGACTTCTAATTTCTTGCTTCTCCGAGGGAGAGGAGATTGTTGGTTGTAAAATAGCTTCTGTAATCACTTTCTGCACCACAGTGCTTGTAGTCAGAGTGTTCCATCCACACAGAATTTGGGGGGTGTTTCTCGTAGCAGTTTTCCAGCAAGAACTTTGATCTGTGTCTTACTTTGAGTGTTTTGACCATCAGGATCCTCTGTTCCGGTTCTTTGAGAGAGAGGTGAAAATGGGAGCTAAGCTGCTCCAGGATGTTCGACAGGACCTGGCGGACGTGGTTCAAGTGTGTGAAGGGAAAAAGAAACAAACCAATTATTTGCGTACACTGATAAATGAGCTGGTGAAAGGTATGGCAGTTCAAACCAGCATCTCCAGGGCTCTCTTTGCTGCTTGCACTCTGTAAGAGGCTGCTGTGGTCAGCAGCTTAAAAAAAACCAAAAATGGTAGAAAAATGTGGATAGATTTTGTCATTTGAAATTTGAGCATAAAATTCGCTTGATATGAGATTCCAAGTTGAGGTTGATAATAGCCTAATATTTAGGTAATAATAATGATAATAATGATAATGATAATGATAATAATAATAATAATAATAATAATAATAATAATAATAATAATAATAATAATAACAGTCAGCTTTAATATATTAGGCTTTTTTGTACACTTTACATTAGCAGCTTAATTTCTAGGCTGAAACCTTACTGTGTTCTCTCAATTTCTGACTTGTGACAGAACAAAGCTATTTATACCACCAAATGAGCAGTATTGGTCCTATAAAATCTAGAAAATATTCAAGCTCTTTGAATTTCTATTTAAAGATTGTACATGTGGAATTTTCACAGACAATGCTGCATGTTGTAATACATGGTGATTTGAACAAAAGCATTTCCTAAAACACAGATACTCAACCTCTTCAGCTATTTCTAAAGGACTCAAATCTTCATTCAGAGCTGAAGGTTAGGTCTTGCAGTAAATAGCTGTGTGTAACTGCAGCTGCTCTTGAAGGGTGTTTGTAAGTGGGTGGCATTTTAAATACAAAGTAGACCTAGAGGCCATTTGCTCTGTAATCCTTGAAAGTATTTTCACTTACTGAAGGGCCTTTTAAAATAGAGGCTGATATTCCAGTCCAAGTCTTCAAAGTTTTAATATAGTGTGTAATTTCAACTTGTATATGAACAAAACTTAATTCTAATCACATCTTTGTAGGTATTTTGCCTCGTAGCTGGTCTCATTACACAGTGCCAGCTGGTATGACTGTTATCCAGTGGGTGTCTGACTTCAGTGAGCGCATTAAACAGCTCCAGAATATTTCCCAGGCAGCTGCATCTGGTGGAGCAAAAGAACTGAAGGTACTTTGTGCTGACTTCTCGGGGTTATTGGTGGAGCTGTGTAACTGCTTTCTGGAGTCTTCACATCAGGACTTCTAAATAGCCCCTCAGTCAATGAACTTGAGTCAGTGCTCTCTGAAATGTCTGTAAATACTGCTGAGCGTCTCCTGATCGCAGCGTGATGAGGCTTAGCAGGGTAACTGTGCACAGAGATCAGAGGGAGCATTAGTATTGTGGGACAGTGGGAGACAAAGCCTTAGAGCAAAAAGCATCTTAGCAGTTACACTGTGCTCCAGTAGTAGCAGGAACATTTTAATGTAAATAGATTGCTTAAGTATTTATAATAGTCATTAATTAATACTGCAGCTGAAATACTTTTTTCCCCTATATTTTTTCTCCTTAAATAGAACATCCATGTGTGCCTGGGTGGCCTGTTTGTGCCAGAGGCATATATTACTGCTACAAGACAATATGTTGCCCAGGCAAACAGTTGGTCCCTTGAAGAGCTCTGTCTTGAGGTCAATGTTACAACTACCCAGAACGCAGTCCTGGATGCCTGCAGCTTTGGAGTCACAGGTAAAGTGAGCTGAAGGAAGGGAGCTTCCTCTGAAATGTTTTCAGAAGCTTCTGTATTAAATGGGCTATGTCAAATGAAAAAGGGGCTGTTGTTGCAAAAGTTAATACATGCTTTCTGAAAGTATTTTCAGATTAGTTTGATATTAGTTATTAGGGAAGTACTTAAAATGCTAATAAATCTCAAGACCAGGGTGAGTATATATTGAAGTGGTATTGCATAGTGTATCACCTACAACCTCTTCATTTTGCATTATGAAATACTTCTCATTTAGTGGACTTAGCCCTTTAATGATACAGAAGGAGACAGCCTTTGGATGTATGAAAGCTCTTAGAACTCTAAACTGCATTGCAATTTGCAGGCCTGAAGCTCCAGGGAGCTACGTGCAGTAACAACAAGCTGTCGCTTTCAAATGCTATTTCAACTGTCCTGCCCATTACACAGCTTCGCTGGATCAAGCAGACAAACGCTGATAAAAAAGCAAATGTTGTAAGTATGATGATGAAAATATTTAGATATCCCTAGCAATTCTTTCCTAAGGCTTTATGGGTACTTGTCCCGGGCACAACAAATCAAATTAGTGTTCTCTAATTACTCTTGTTGTCAGTTGGCATCTGATTTCAGGGCTAGCAGCAAACAGACCTAGTGCTGACTGTGTCTTTCCTTTGTAGATAGATAAAAAGGAGAGACATCCAAAAATGCTGTTCAGTGCTGTTCAAGTCAAAACTCAAATTTATATCTATAGCAGCATCTGTGAATTTATTAAGTCTTGGGGTTTTTCCTCATATTTTGAGTACTGAGTTATCTGAGACTGAATTCCCATCTCATTGGTATCATATAGTGTTAGAGAAACCTTCAGCTGTCTTACAGAACTCTCCTATATTCTTGTTTTTCCCCAGGTCACTTTACCAGTTTATCTGAACTTCACTCGTGCTGATCTGATTTTCACCGTTGACTTTGAAATAGCCACCAAGGAAGATCCCCGCAGCTTCTATGAGCGTGGTGTTGCAGTTCTCTGCACTGAGTGAACAAACCTATTTTCACTGGTTAATGCTGTAGTAAGTGTCAGTCGTCTATGTAGTGCTCACCTGTACTTTTGTAATCAGGGTAGGTTAACAGATGGATTTGTGTCAAGTTGGCTGGAAAGGTGACAGTGCAGTGGGAGGATAGGCCCGAGAGATTTCTTTGAAGGAAGATTGAATGAGGTTTTTAGAGGGTTATTGGTAGATGTGATATTTGATGGATTATGTTATATTAAATAAAATATATAGCAAAAATTTTGACCATCTGTTTCTGTTAATCTAATTCTTAGTGATGATTTCGGTCTGGAAAACCTATACCCATGATCTTTTCAGAGAATAACTATGAATTGCTCTTCAAGCTAACCTCCAGTAACAGGAACCTTGGATTGTAAGTCTGTAGTGCAGTAATACACAAAACCTGACATCTACTGTGACAACTCAGGCCATTGCATTAATTAATTGCAATGGACTGGGTCTTACTTGAAGTCACCTGCTACAATGCATTGAGAAGCTGGAGCATCCTGAGCTTGTCCTATTGACCACAGAGCTTCCTCTTTCTCAAACTGCTTTTATGGTGAAATATGTCCCCAGATTTATGTCTCAGTAACCCAAGAGGAGGCTATTAAATGCTTACACAAGGAGTTACAGTATTATTTGAGACTCTCACATGTGACCAACCATTACTAAATTAGGAAAGCTGAGAGTTCCTGCTATTTGCTTGGGTTGCTGTAATGGTTTGGGCATTTGCTTGCTTTTTCTGATCCTGAATTTGTTGGCTCAGCATTTCTACCTTTCTGACCATCCTCTCAGCACATCCTCTCAGCACTGTCCTCTCTGACAGTGGCTGAAGTCAAGTGTTCAAAGGCATGTATGAAGAATGTGGGTACACAGCTTTCTAATCTCAAAACAGAAATCTTGGGAGCTCCTTCCTCCCCAGCTGCTCCTATGAAAGCAGTGCCTTTCATCAGCTCCAGTATTTTTCTGTGATAAGGGTTCCATAGTACAAGCCTGGACTGGGAAGAAAAATTGGTATCTCAGCCTGCCTCACATACTTGTTTTGGTCAGTGCTTGCTGTTTACTAAAACAGAATTCTGCTGTCTGCCCTCTCCATACTGTTTTGCAAAGTTAATCCCTGAGATTAAACTGTCCTGGTTTGGTTACTTTACAAAGTGTGAATCCCAGACCAGTGAATCAGTGCAGTTTAATAATCTTCATGCAGTTCTTACCCAGTTGTGAGGAACAGAGGTGAGAACTACATGCATCATGATCCAAGATGAGTTGTAACTATAATGCCTTTGCTTTGTCTCAGCCTCTTTGAGAGACTTTGCTTTCCAGCACCAGAATATGTCTGGAACTGGTATCACTGCCTCCAGCATAGTTTCAATTACATTGTACAGAAAAAAAGCAGCGTGCTCTGAGTACCAGCTGCAGTATGAAGTATTAGCTTAAATCAAGAGCTGGCTGTTGGCAGCTCCACTGAACATGCACCTTCCTTTCAGCAGCTGCTGTTTGTGCCCAGCTCATAGACCTGGGCTGTGGCACCACTTACAGCTACTATTAAAACTCTGCCCAAACCAGTTCCACCTATTGGCAAACACTGATGGGGAGATCAAGAGTCTCAACTATCCTAGAGCTTGAGCTTCCCAAACTCTTCAGCTCTTTTATGTTAACTGCTGCATTAGGCCTGAATTAACAAAAGGTACAATTTCAGGCCACAAGTTAATCCACATCTGGATTCTCATACTGAATAAACCTATTTCAATGAGTAGATACTGTCCTATGTGGCTTACCTTTCCCCTCCCTTCCTTCCTCTCCTGTTGTGATTTTTTCATGCTGTGTGAAACAGCTGCTTTAAGTGAAATCCTCTTTAGGTGAGTTATGGGGTTTTGGCTGCAGTTTGAAAGTCAGGGGGTTCAGTTTTATTTAGCCTCAGCTGATGGGGCTGAGAGCTAGGGCGTCTGATAGCTAGGACTTAAAATGAGGGGCTTGGCTCCCTCACAATATTGTATTCTAAGCTTTTCACACATCCTCATTCCAGAGAGAGCTGTAGCCTAGTTATAGTACACACAAATCTATAGCTGCAAGTGGTTGGTTGTTGGTTTGTTTGGGGTTTTTTCAAATAACTTCACAGTTTTCACTGCAGCAGTCTTTGCCTCTGGACAAATCAAGGGGCAACCACAGTAGCTTCTGTCTTGGGGCAAAGGCCTCTGAAGCTTACTGTTTAACCACATATGTTCCAAGCTGATTAAAAACCATTTCCAGCTGGGGGAATAAGGATGAAAGAAAAGTTGCTTTAATAAAATAAATACACAGGTGGGAGGGTGCAATGTTAGCAGTTAAATAACATTTTAAGTGGCTTTCCATCCTATGAAAGAAACTGGAAACTAAAAGTCTCTGCCAGTTGTACAAAACAAATCCTTTCACAAGTTGCTGGTACTAACATCTTTCAAGCCATCATTATACTTTCATAGTTAGTAGTTTCCCTCCCACACAAATGGACTACCCAGATTCTAAACCTGATTAAATAAATTACCATACAGGAAAGGGAGATCAGAGAGACAGTTTTTGCTCCCTAACTGGCCTCCCATCTGTGGGCACCATTCCTGCAGCTCCTGAATGATTGCTTTCACTAAGCAGCTCTGAGCTAATGTGTTCCACATCACATTGTAAACACTCTTCTGGCAGCTACACAGAAACTGCCCAAAACATTGGTCAAACAAGGAAGGAGCAGCTGTGTTAACAGCAATTAGACATTTTCTCCTCCTTTGAAGGAGAAAATAAATGCTGGATTGCCAGTAGTTGCAGTCAGTTCAGTGTGATGCAGTGCAGCTGTTGGGAGTCAAACCTGTATGTTCACCACTCGAGGGAGGTCAGACATCAGACACAGCAGGAGCCAAACATGATGCCAAGCAGGTGCCAGACAAGCCATAGCTGTTGGAAGATAATTGCAGCCAAGGGGTCATTCTTCTTTCCCTCCTCCACAAACCCTTGTCAGTGTTGGTGAAATTACACTGAAACTGAGCAGCTGCCTCCAGGTACTGCACACAGGAGCTGGGGCTGCTGCTTCCAGAGGACCTAGGCACTGAGCTTGTCTTTCATGCTGTGGGTATACCTTTGCTAGTTTTCTCTGGAGTTGTCACACAACTTTTTTGGTTCAGTTTTTCAGGTGGATCTCAGAGCTTACTGTACAGTGCAGTGCATTTGTAACAGGCTTGAGGCAGCCTGCTTAGTTCAGGTACACACTGCAAAAGAAATCTCTACCAGAATGATCCTTCAGAACAGTCTGTCCAACGATTTATTCATCCCTTAGATTAAGTTGCACGGAATTTCTTTCTCTTTAGTTTTTCACTAGCGCTCTCTGGAGCAGGAATCCCTTGTTTTCTTTTAATCATGGGCTGCTGGGCCATTGTGCCATCACAGTGAGCAGCGAGCAGGGGCTGTGGAGCAGTGTCAGCCGGGACTGCGGGGAGCTCTGCGGAGGCTGAAGGGTTAACAGCCCTCGGTGAGGCGTGGCCAGGTGTCAGCCCCGGGGGGGCAAAGCCTTCTGTGCCTGGAGGCGGCTCCGGTGATTGCAACACGCCCTTCTCCGGGGCTGCTCGACACTCCTTTACTGCCTGAATTTCTCTGACATTTGGAGGATTAGGGAAGGATTCTTCATCTTCTGAAGTATCAGCATCCTCCAGAGGCACTGCTTTTGAGGCACTGTTTATCCATGGTGCATCTTTCATACCACAGTCAGTGTGAACAGATGCATCTTCTGAATCACCATCATAAGGATCTGAAAACTAAAATAAACCTCTCTAAACATGGTGGATGATTATTTGTCCCTAAAAAAAAAAAAAAAAAAAAACCAAACAAGATGCTACATACAATGGAATTTAAAATCCCTTCCAACCTAAGTCACAGACTTGCTGTGGAAACTTTTCTGTTTATCCATACAGTCCCTACCTCTGTTTTAGTTTTTGGATGCTAGACGAAGAACTGTGTAATACCCAAAACCTACTTGTAGTCCCCTGGATTCCTTTGCTTTCTTGGGTCCTCCAGCAAGTGGGCTAGGCACAACCTATTTAAGAGAAGTTAACATAGGTTTATCAGGCACTTTCCCTTAAGCTGCCAAATGAGAAACAGAGTAGGTGGAAATCCTAGAAAAGAGGAAGCCAGATTATCACTTTGCTAAAAGAATAAAAAATGTGTCTCAGTCTAACTTGTAAAGGCTTGGTAAAGTTAACCTCAAATAGAGCTAGGGTAAGTCTTTGTGCACTTAAAGCATTGCCCTAAGGAGAACAATGAGTAATTACATGGTACCAGAAAAATAAACCAAATTAGCACTTAAATAGTAGTAGTCAGGATACATTTTACAGACCTTCCCTCCCACTCAGGTCCCTTTCTGTTCTTTCACATGAGGATGATTTGAAATTCTGAAATAGTGCTTAGAGTCTTGGCCCATTAATGGGGGGAAAAAGAAAAAAGCCATGTAGGGAGACTCCCTTTAGAAAGCAAACCCCAGGTACCAAGTCTCACAAAGGAAAAGAAGTTAACAGCAAGGAAAGTGGGAAAGTTCTTGAAAAGGATCCACCACAGGTGTTCAGAAAACACCCTGCCAGTCAGTGCTGTGCTGCTTCCAGTGGGAAGGGGAAGAACTGAGCACAGCTGAGACAAATCTGGGCTCAACAGGAAACCAAAGGCTTTATCAGAGGAGCTGAAGTCCAAGCCCATTTGTGACCGTGTATTCTTGTGCTGCTTCGAGGACAGAGACACCCCCACCAAGCCCTTCTGCTTCCCCAAAGAGCACAGAAACCCCCCAGTCCTGGCCCCTGCCTCAGCAGCCTCCGTGAGAGCAGCCAGCTCTTTGCTCAGGCTGGGACCTGTGGAAGCCCCCCTTCCACCCTGCCCTGCCATCACACAGCTGCACTTCCAGCCTCACAGGAGAACAGACAACTCCAGCCTTGCCCTGACCTTTCTGGAAGGTGAAGTGGTGGCAGGCAGTTTCTCCAAGTCCCAAAGCACAGTGATTCACATGGACCAACAGTGAGCGTCAATTCCAAAGAGTTTTACCCACAAATTAAGTATTTTGTTCTCCACTCCAGCATCAGGTCTTTTTTCATCAGCACTAAACACGTTGGTTTGACAGAACAATGTTTAATAAGTTACCAATATCCATAACTAACTGCCACAGCAACAGAGCTGCTCTTAATCTCCTCCAAAAGGGACAGTCAGAAGGTAGAGGTTCTCCACCCAGAGCTGCAGAAATCTCATTGGACCAGAGCTGCTGAAAGTTAACCACCAGGAACAGCTCAGGTCAGCATTTTCTTAGCAGGTGTCTGCCTAAAACACTGTCCCTTTCCTGCCTCATCCCCCTAGAATCAACTTTTCTAAAGTTAATAACAGTTGTAAGAAAGAGCCCAATAGAAAGGGGAGTATTGGGTTTGGGGTTGTTTTGGGTTTTTTCCAGGCACAAAATCAACAACCCCACAACATGTCTTGGAGGCTCCCTGTTGAGGCTGAAGGAAGGGTTGGATGCACATCAGGGAATCACATCACCATCAGAACACTGCAGAGCCAGTCCTTACCTCTGCCCTGGATTCAGACTCAGACTCTGTGCTTGACTCCACTGTGCACTTCTGCTGCAGAGGAGGAAAGGAAAGAAATTCCACTCAAAGTAGAAGTTACTGTAGCTTCAGGCTGAAGCTCAAGTTCTAGTACCAACTGTGGGTGCTGAGTTTCTCCAAAGCTTCCCCATCTGAAGCCAGCTTGTCTTCCCAAATATCCCACAGCTGTGCTGATTGGGTTGTGCAAGTGAGATATAAGGGGAAAACAGAAGCCTCTCTCATCACTCCTCACCCCAAAACCACAAAGGGAAGCAGTCCAGAGCATGCCTCACACTTGCTAACAATGGTTACTCCAGCCTTGTGAGTAACTTTACAACACATTTTTTAATTTGCACTGTGGTTCTCTTTGTTTCTTTGCTTTTGGTAACCCTACAGCTCAGAAATGTAACTGCACATGAATGACTCAAAACATCCTCATTTCTTCTAAAGCTCTTGCTTAGAAAGAGACCTTACAAACAAACAGCTCCCCTCGTCCCCAGAGGGTAGCACAGAAGTGGAGGAGTTGCTTCCATCCCTCCCATTTAAATTAATTCATCCACACCTGTTCTTCATGCAATCTTTTCCAGCCGAGGCAGCTGCACCATCAGGCCAAGGGCAAACCAACAAATACTTTCTGAATTGTCTTTTAGTAGACAGGTAGAAAAAGTAGCAATTTAAAAAGTTACCATGTATTTTCGTGCCAGTCTTTCCACACAGTCTGGGCTTTTAACAGAATCCTCCTCTTCCTGAGCATCTACTGAAACAGGTAGAGGGTAGGAGAGCACATTAGAGAAAACCTTCTCTGAGATAAAATGCCCAGACATGGCTACTCCCTTTATGCTAGAAAAGTTGATCAGTCCTTCACATAATGAAAGGCAGCTTCTGTTTAAAAATAAATAAGAAGCAGCCACTGTCTTCTATAACAATAAGCCTTCATTCATGAGGAAAATATAATTTTTTTATAGAAGCTTATACCAGACCATAAGGGTTTTTTTCCTTTTCTTTTAGGTATTGCAAGTTTTCTGAATGCTATAAGAGGTATTTGTGCTGAAGACAACCGACCAGACTAGAGAGGGATAAATGCAAAGCTGTGCCATAAGCCAGCCCCCTGTTCCAGGTCCCCACTGCCAAATTCAGTCCCTGTGCACTCCCACATCGCCTTCCCCCCTCAGGGCCCTGTCACAGGGGCTCCCTTTCCCTCCTCTCTCTCTCCCGTACGCTCCATGTCCCGCCCAGCCTCCCGCCTCTTCCTCCGCCGCTGCCTCCTGCCAGCCGAGGCCATGGCGGCCCCGGCGCCTCCGCCTCTGCCGCTTTATGGGCCGGGCCCGCCGCCCCGCACCCTCACACGGGCCCTGCTCAACCTCCTGCACCTGGAGCTGCTCCTTCCGAACACGGAATTCGGCAAGAAAACTCGGGAGTGAAACCCTCCCGTGAAAGAAAGTCCTTTGTGCCACTGCAAGGCTCCAGCGCTGCCTCTGTGGGGCCTGCACTCCTTTAGTCACTGCATTTCCCATGTGCATACAAAATACACACGTATATATTATATATATATGTATATTTAAAAGCACAGACCCCCCGTTTGCAAGGCCTGGTGGCCAGGGGTGCGACGCTTCCCCTGTGCTCTCACCAGTTTATTTTCTGGAGCCCATTTCCTTCACAGGACCCTCAGGCTGAGGGAGAGCCAGCAGTGGAGGCCCTCTTCACCCCCTGCTCCCTCCAGAGGCAGCCAGGGCGACCAGAGATGTTTATGCTGTGATTTCTGGAGCAGGTGATCTCCCCTGGAGCAGAAGGACTGTTGTAGCTGGACACAGAAGAGCTTTCTGAGCATCTTCTTAATCTTTTACAATCCAGCACAGCAATTTTACTGTTTTTAAATACCAGGAGCAGTATTTTTTCAGAGTTATCAGAGAGCTATGGATCAGGTCTGTTCACAAAGAAGCACATTTTATTTGACCCTTTAAAAGCCACATTGCCATTTCCTTTCTTCTTGTTCTTTTTATAGGAAATTAGGAACTCCCTTTACTTTTTTTCCAGATCAAATTCCTTTTCTTGCCATTATCTCTATCCTAGCTGGCTTTCTTGCATCTTTCTGCAGTGCAGAAGGTACTACTGTATAAAAACCTCAGCAAGACAAACATCTCACTCTAAAGCCAGCAGTGGGTTGTTGCTCTGAAAAGGCACCAGGAACAAGTCCCAGTGGGGGTGACAGTGACAGCAGCTGTACTGGGAGCAGCTCACAAGCCTTCACCCCATTTCTGCCTCCAGCTGAGCTAGACCCTGTTCTTACTGCACTATTATTCCCCATACCTGCCTTTCCATCTCCTCAGCTTCTCCACCCAGACTAAAAATCTGATGATTACTCCCTCTCCTCAGTATCTCCAACCATTTTCAAAACAGAGCAACCAAGAACCTCAGTCACCACCCCACAGCACCTCCCACTGCTGAAGTGGGAGCTGAGGAGGCTCACTTAGTGTAGTGCCTGCAGCTCCAGCTGAGCTCAATGAGCACAAATGACCATCCTGCTCCACCCGAACACAAGGCTGGGACTCGTTACTCCCACAAAGGCTGCCCAAAATTAGCTACAGATTCTTGTTAGCAGCAAGGTCTGGGCTCCATGGGCTGCTTGGTCTGCGAGGGGCTGCAGGTGAAATGGTGGCTGCAAGGGGGAGCACAGCCCGAGTCCCCCACAGCACCCCTGAGCCCTTCTGGGCAGGGCCAGGCAGCAGTGACAGTCACACAGAGCGTTCCAAGGGAGAGCTGGGTGTCCCCCTTCCAGGCACACAGGGGATGCCATTGCTGTGCCCTGTGGCTGCAGTGGGGGTGAGGAGGGGGCCCGAGGGTCCCAGGGGTGCAGCAAGTTTGCTCCAGGGTTCATTCCCATCATTTCCCAGTGCTCTGCCACTCCTCATCACTCTTGGCCCTGCACAGATCTTGTGCCAGCCCCACAAGCTCTGATCTCCCTTGAGTCCAGGTTTCTTATGGTCTGGCTGCCCAGTGTAATGCAGGGAATGATTCAAAAACACCCAACACGTTCTCAGGGCAAGAAATACTGCAGATAGCATGCAAGTTTCACCTGAATTATTCTCTTAAATTAGTTTTCAAGAGAGGTTAAGATTTGTGCCATCACTGACCAAGTGGAAAAGTCTTTAGCATTATATAAATTTTAAATCTCAGTGTTACTAACTGGAAGACACCTTCACCATTCTTTACACAAGATCTTGTAGAATAGATTTTAGTCACAAGTCACACATACCTTAGAATCTCCCTTAGGTTTGATACTATTGAATCTATTTTCTGACACTGAGGTCTTGAAGCAACAGCTAAAGCTTGCTGAAGTCTGCTCTTCTGATAACCTCCAAGACTGAACATCACAGAAGGAAAGTCTTTTCCTCCTGATCATTGCTTCTGTCACCCACACAAAATCAGAAGTCAATAATGGTGCACATATTAGAAACTGTAACTCCCTTTCTGCATCCGGCTCGATGCCATGCTCGTTATTACAGCAGCAGTACACCCATCACTGTGAGGGGTGGTGATGGAACACAGGGACACCTCAGCCAGTCTGAGCAAACAGCTCCTGCCAGGCACAGGACACTTGAGATCATAGCACACCCCATAGTCCCCAGGCAGGGCTGTGGGGGGAGCTGCAGCTCCATGGAAATGATGCCCTTGCTTTGACAGTGCTGCTTTCACTGACAGGCAGGCACCAGCCTCTTCTGCAGGCTTTTATGAGGTAACCACGTGAAATGATTTTGAACATTTCATGTCATGATACAGAATGTGAGGTGTGGAAGACAAATGCCCCACATGTTACATATGTTCAGCCTTCAGCAGTTGTGTAAGCAGCATTGAAGCAGCTCATTTTCATACCCATCTTATTTCTCATCTTTGATACAGGATTCAGATTTGGAGCTGTGTGACCAGCTCAGTCTGTTGAACTGACATATAGAGACACCAGCTTGAATTCCTCAGCTTGCAGTGTAGCCACAAAACAGGTCAGCCTCTCCCCACCAAGGGCTGCTTTGACATAAAGGTCTCCTTACAAACCACAACTTGTCCAACTCATTTTGAATTGGTTTGCATGAAACTGAGTTTAGGTACCTGTAAATATACTTAGAGCCAGAAACTCCATCTTTTCACCCTACTACAAAGGAGAACACCAACACACACAAGTGTAATATATGTATGTGAATTATTTTATACTGGGAACTCCTGTATCATGGAGCAGGACAAATGGACACAGGAAACCTGCAGGGCAAGCTGGTTAGAACCTGCCCTTAAACCCCTCCTCCTCCCAGTCAGTTAATTGAATTTAAGACATTGCACCAAATACAATCTGCCTTAAGTCAGCAAAAGGGCACCCAAGAGGCACCAAGGCCCAGCTGCTGAATGGAACTGCTTACAAAGAATTTCTCTTTGCTACTCTCCAAGACAAATGCCAAGGAATACAGAATGCAGCACAACCACCTCATTCCCTGGCAGGCTCTGTGATGGTACTGGCAACTTCTCAGGTAAAAAGCTCTTATCACCTCCCAGAAGCACCATGGAACAGAGGTGCAGCTCCATTCACCCAGACTTCAGAAAATTGCTGAACCATCCCTGTGAATTATACCCCAACTCAGAGCAAATCACTTTTCCAGAGACCCTTTCCTGCTCTGGTGTGGCACTGGTGTTGCAGTGGGATCACCAAGCACACTCTATTCATTACATATTGAGGGCAGCAGCTGGAGCTCAGGATCCAGAACAGCAACTCATGTGGGCATAGGCAGAACAGTTTTATTTCAGTGTGAACAGACAAGTCAGTGACACAGCTCAATTCTTAACACTTTTATTCTTACAGTTCTAGGTTTGAACTGTACATGCAGAGTTGCATAAGTCACAAGAGATTTACAGTGGATTCTATTCTATGGTAGAGTGCAATCCAGAATCCTTGAACAGTATAAAAAACAACTTTAAACATCAAGACCTTGTTAGGAGCAGAAGGATTAAAGCTTCCCCAAGAGATTCAGCTCTCCTAGATACCTAGTTACTAGGTACTGTATGTTAGACACTTAAGAATTGAAGAGCTGTGTAACACTAAACAAACTTGAACACCCGGATGTCTTCCCATCTTCGTTACTTCTTTCCACATTTCTGGCAATTAAGAATAAGTCAAAACCCCTGCCACCTGCAACCAGCTAATACAGACAAAAATAACTACTCCTTACTTGCCTGTTTAGGGTTGTACAGTGTTAAAGAAAATATTCCCTCAATGGCATTTTTATCTCACATCAGCTGAAAAAGCAATGTAACAAAAATAAAGGTATAACATCTTCGAAAATAAATATAAAGAGGGAATGCAGACAAAGTGTCAAAGATTTTTTTTGGCAGGTAACATTCATAATATACAAAATATAACTTATTCATATTAGCCAAGGAAACATTCATGAGTTCCTGTAAACTCGTTTAATCCACCTCCTCCATGCGTGATGTGTCATCATCTCCTTCAAGAGGTGGCATCTCCTCAGTGACTGCTGGACTGGCTTCCTCTGCAGCAGTGTCATCTTCATCGATGCCTGTGCAGGAAACACACACCCAATTAATGCTGACAGGACAACCCAAACCTTTTATCTCCACAGTACTTCAGCACCTGAGGGTTCATTTTCCACACTACCAAGCAGGACCAAGAAAATACACCCCAAGTTCACAGGAGCCAGGACAGATTTGGTAACTTACCCAGCCCAAGTTTGATCATTCTATAGATGCGGTTGGCATGTGTCTGAGGGTCTTCTAAGCTGAAGCCAGAGGACAGCAGTGCTGTCTCATACAGCAAGATGACAAGATCCTTCACAGACTTGTCATTCTTATCAGCCTCTGCTTTCTGCCTCAGTGTTTCAATGATGGAATGATCAGGATTAATCTCCAGGTGTTTCTTTGCTGCCATGTATCCCATTGTGGAGTTGTCCCGTAACGCCTGCGCTTTCATGATCCTCTCCATGTTGGCAGTCCAGCCATACGTGCTTGTTACAATGCAGCATGGAGAAGTAACTAAACGATTGGACACAACAACCTGCAGAGGGAACGCAAAGCACAAGTTGGCAATTTAAGCATCTTAACAAGTACAACTGATTTACCCAAAATTCGTTTTAGATTGACTTTTACACACAGGTAAACCAAGTACTATTTTTACCTTTTCTACTTTCTTTTCAAGGATATCTTTCATTATCTTGCAAAGATTTTCAAACTTTGCTTTCTTCTCCTCCTGTTTCTTTTTCTCCTCCTCATCTTCTGGAAGCTCCAGACCCTCTTTTGTTACAGAAACCAGGGTCTTGCCTTCAAATTCCTTCAGCTGCTGCACACAGTATTCATCAATAGGCTCGATCATGTAGATCACTTCCAGCCCATGCTTGCGGAGACGCTCCACAAAAGCAGAGTTGGCCACCTGATCCTTTGTTTCACCTGCAACAAACAACACCACAGATGAACCTCAGCACTAACAGCAGCTTGTTCAGCTTCTGCAGAGCCTATGCAACAGCTGTGGTGCTTCGTGGCCCAACCACAGGGAAAAAAGGGCATCAACAGCCCAAAAGATACTCAAGCTGTTTAAGCTGACACTCCAGCATTTAATACTCCTAACTGATTTGGAAGCAATTATTTCCTGAAATACATTTTTTACAGGTAAAAAGTGCTTCCCATTCCTGCCAAGCAAGGGAACTGGGGACCCTGTAACAGCATTTATAAATCCCCCAGAAAGTAAACCTACACACAGTGTTGGCCTGACCATTTCAGGTCCCAACTCACCAGTAATATAGTAGACATGTTTCTGGTTCTCCTTCATCCGAGTGCAGTAATCCTTCAGGGAAACCATCTCATCACCAGATGCAGATGTGTAGTACCTCAGCAATTCTGAGAGCTTCTTGCGGTTCTGCGAGTCCTCGTGGATGCCAAGCTACAAAAAGCAAGAAGAAAAATCACTTAGTGATTCCTTCAGGTAAATACTGAACTGCCACAGTCTCCCATCTGCAACTGCAAGTATCAGCAGTGCTCAGCAGAAAGACTACAAACCTTGATGTTCTTGGAGAACTGCTCATAGAACTTCTTGTAGTTCTCCTTGTCTTCAGCCAGCTCAGTGAAAAGCTCCAAGCACTTCTTCACCAAGTTCTTCCGGATCACTTTCAGGATCTTGCTTTGTTGCAGCATTTCACGGGAAATATTCAGAGGCAAATCCTCAGAGTCTACCACACCTCTCATGAAATCTGCAAACAACAGAATTACCTTTGTTAGTCTCAAACAAGTATTACCAGTCAACTCTACCTACATTTGCCTCTGTCCACTGGAAATTGTCAATTTGTTTCCACAGAACCCCAATAAACATGAACTAAGCAATACTTTTAACTGCTCAACAGCTGTTTAGAGCTGAAATTTTCCCCCTTCCAGATTTCTTTACATACGAAAGGAAACTACAGAATAGCTAAGCAGTTCTTCTAACTTTTCAGGGAACACTTTCTGCAGAACTATACTCACTCAGATATTCAGGGATCAGCTCCTCACAGTTGTCCATGATGAAAACTCTGCGCACATACAGTTTGATATTGTTCTTCTTCTTCCTGTTTTCAAACAGATCGAAGGGTGCACGCCGTGGGACAAACAGGAGAGCCCTGAATTCCAGCTGCCCTTCCACAGAGAAGTGCTGTGAGAAAACAAGATGATAATTTTAGTCAGTTTGCCTGGTTCCACTGTGATAACCACTAAACAGCTCTTCAAATGCAGAACACAAACTGCAACCCATCAAAGATCAGATTACAGAGCAGCTGAGACACTGGTGAGAACAGCCTGTCCTCAGACAGACACACTGAATTAGTGTTACGTTATGGCCAATTCAGAGCACATTCAGCTCCTTACACAGTATACTGAGATTTAGAAAGCAAACATGCTCCAATGGTACTTCCCATCTTTAAACAAAAGGCACAAAACCTTTTCAATGACAAATTACAAACCTAATCAGTTTTTGTACTTATATATAACCTAGTCTCAAGTTCAATTAGACATGGTGACTAAACTATTAACTGGGAAGGCACCTGCACTTCCTGACTGCAGGTTTAATCCAGATTATGAACATCAATGCATAATGGATCAGTTTAGCAGCATGCTAAACTAAGCAACCTTCCACCTTCAGTGCTGTGTGTTACAGTTTATATATCTACAGATACAGCAACTGTAGCTGTATCTCTAGAGAAAAACTTACTTTTACAGCCAGGTGGTCTTCCCAGTCATTAGTCAGACTCTTGTAGAATTCTCCATATTCCTCATTGGTTATGTCATCTGGATTCCTGGTCCAAATGGGCTTGGTCTTGTTGAGCTCTTCATGATCAATGTACTTCTCCTTAATCTTCTTCTTCTTCTTCTTATCTCCATCCTTTTTCTCTTCTTCTTCATCAGAACCAACATCCTCAATCTCTGGTTTATCCTCTGTCTTTTCCTCCTTATCTTCTTTTTCCTCTTCCTTTTCCTCAGCCTCATCATCGCTCACCTCCTTATCACGCTCCTTCTCCACCTATGAAACAGTATCAGTACTTGAATTGCAAAAGCTGTAAATTTAGTAAGTAACAGTGCTAAAGTATCCCTTGCAGCCTCACGAAGCCAGCAAACCTCAAGAACATGGTGTCAAGCTCTCCCTCCCACACTCCGAGGACTCTCATTCTGGGTGCTGACACAAGTGGGTGTTTCCATGTGCTACGAGCCAAGTTTTTACTGTTCAGCTTCATTACACTGAATGGCTCCTAACAATACACCTAGATTAACTGTTTGGGAACAAATACTACTGGCTTGGAAAACATCGGTTTTTTTAACATAGTCCTGTGAAATACAATTTTAAGTAACAGAACTACGTTTCCCCAGAGCTTCCTCAGTGTAGTATCTGAGAGAACTGAAACTAACCAAAGAAAGATTGACTGCTCCTTCTTACATGAACTCCCACTTGTGAAACTGGTAATACTTATTTAGCATTTCAAGCAAGATACGTACAAAGAGTGTAATGGGGTAGCCAATGAACTGAGAGTGCTTCTTCACGATCTCCTTGATTCGCCGCTCCTCCAGGTACTCAGTCTGATCTTCTTTAAGATGCAGGATGACCTTGGTTCCACGGCCCAGAGGTTCACCTAGAATGGAATTTACATGTTTTACCTTGCTGTAGCAGGGCAGATTCAATTATTAACTCTTTAAAAACCACAGTGCTCTATCAGCTCTTTTTTCACCTTAGCAAAATGGAGCTTCTGTGTATAAAAACAGCCTAGGTTATGCTTTTTGAAGTTTACTGCATGTATTTCAAACAAGCTTCAGAAGATGTATACTACTCTGTTCAGGGTCTTTAAAGACCCTGCATACAAAGTTGTTGAGATCTTACAAATACTTTTCCATGTGTAAGCTTTGAAAGCTTAATGCACCATTTACCTAGGCATTCCATACATATCAAATTATGCCAACAGAAATTACAGGGTAAGACCTGGATCTATGCCTGATGTGACACATTAGTTGCATTAGTTTATCTTGTGTCTTTTCCAAGGCAGACTATGCACCATTGCCAAACGTCTTTAAAAGATGCCATTGAGCAGGAACACTGAACACTCACCATTATCCAGTCTGACAGTGAAGGACCCTCCTGCTGAGGACTCCCAAGCGTACTGCTCATCATCGTTGTGCTTGGTGATCACTGTCACCTTTTCGGCAACCAGGTAGGCGGAGTAGAAGCCAACACCAAACTGACCAATCATGGAGATATCAGCACCTGCCTGCAGGGCTTCCATGAAAGCCTTGGTGCCAGACTTGGCAATGGTACCAAGGTTGTTGACGAGGTCAGCTTTGGTCATGCCAATGCCAGTATCCACAATGGTTAGAGTGCGATCATGCTTGTTTGGAATCAGGTTAATTTTCAGCTCTTTCCCAGAATCCAGCTTGCTTGGATCAGTCAAGCTTTCATACCTTATCTTATCCAGAGCCTGTAAGAGAAGAGACATGCTTAAGCATTCCCTGGCTACTCCTAGAAAATGTCAGTAATTGTCAGAACTAACCAGAATACTTTTGGCACTTACATCAGAGGAATTGGAGATCAGCTCACGGAGAAAGATTTCCTTGTTGGAGTAGAAAGTGTTGATGATCAGAGACATCAACTGAGCAATCTCAGCCTGAAAGGCAAAGGTCTCCACCTCCTCCTCCATTGGTTGGTCCTGAGTTTGCACAGCTTCCGGCATCTGTGAAAGGAGAGGGAGGAGTTGAAATTCCATCCAGAACAGCTTACCTAACATATACTCTTTACAGGCAGTGACAATGGTATTCTGAGATCAAGTTTTTTAACCACGTGGTTTCAGTACCAGAGAACACACACACATAAAAAAGCCCTTCCCAGACCCTATTTACAGCTAGTAACTATTCAGAAGTTTTAAAGAACGCAGAAAATAGATGACAAGACTTTTACAACAGGCTTGCTTTGCATTCATTTTACCCTGCAGCACCTAAGGTAAAACAGGACTGCTCCCCTCTCCTTCCTTTAATTTACGGATTGATATACCTTTATTTTCCCGTTTCACAAAAGTACCTAAAATCTTTACTTGGATTATTTCTCTCTTAGCCGCATCCCCTGACTATTTTGCATACACAGCTATCCCCACCTCTAACTTAGATACCAACACTGTTTAGCTGGACTCGCTTCTCTGGACAAATATGTGCGTTAATAAATACTCGTCCTTCACCGGCTATAGCTGCCCGTTTGCCCCTCTTGCAGGAGCCGACCCTTCACCCGACAGAGCTCCGTCCAACCCCGCACAGCGAAGGGCACCGAGCGCAGGCCCGGCCCCCGCCGCGAGCGGCCCGGCTCCCCCCGCCCGCGCGGGACCGCGCCCCGAGCCCGCGGGCGGAGCGGCGGCGCAGCGCCCCCTGGCGGCGCCCGCCGGAACCGCGGCACGTTCTAGAAACTACCAGAGCCTTCCCTGGCTGCCCCCGCCTCCCGCCCGCGCATTCCCCACCCCCCCAGAGCGCTGCGGAGCGGAGCAGCCCCCGAACCCGCTCCTGGCCCCATCTCCTGCCTGCCTGTCCCCTCACGCCGCTTACTCCCCCCATCCCCCTTTTTTTTTTTTCCCCCTCCTCCATCCCCCGCTTTTATCCCGCTCCTTCCTTCCTGCCGCCCCCACTCTCAACCTCCCCCCCGCCGCTCCTTTCCCTCCTGGCACTCTACTCTTTTCCTCTAATCTCTATTCCTTCTCCCTGTAATACTCCGTTCTTTCTGCTTATGCCACCTATTTCTTCCCCCATATCTCCGCCACTCCTTTTCTCTTGCTCCCGACCCCGTCCCCCCCCCCCCCCCCGCCGCTTTCCCGGTCCGGCGCCTTCCACCCACCGCCCCCCCCCCCCCCCCCCGGCTCCTCCATCTTGCATTCTCATGGCTGGGGGCCCATTCATTGAGAGCGGATTTCTCCGGCCACCCGGTACCTCCGCAGCGAGGCGTGCTCGGGTCAGCCTCCCACAGCCCTCCCGCCCACGCTGCGAGGCGGAAGGGACACTGCAGCTGCAGCCCAGGACAAGAACAGCCTTCCCCAACCGCCCTCTGCGCCCGCCGCTCCGCTGCCATACCGGAACCCCCCCACGGAGCTGCTCGCTTTCCCCACCTCCGCCGCCATTCTTACAAGAACGCAAATTTAGAAAGCTGGCTTCAGAATCACCAACCGTAGTCTCCTTTTCCCCTATACCAAGACTGTAAGCCCCAATCACCTTTCCCAGGATCCAGAGAAGCACAGAAGAAAGCACAACCAGCGCCACGCGGCTCCTACAGCACACCCCACCCCCACCACCCACGCAACTCCGAACACTAGCCCCGCGCCCCAACCACCGAGCCCCGGGGCTCGGTCAGAAAACGCTCCCTGCGCCGATCCACCGCCGGCGAGCACCGGCTGCTGCCCCCACCGCTCACCTTGGCAGGGGGACGGGTCGCTGCTCTCCGCACTGACGCTGTGACACAGCCCGCTCGCGCCGCTGGATCCTCTCTAGTGCGCGCTCCCCACAGCCCGCCCGATTTATATACGGCGGGATCCGCCTCCTTCCAGAACCATCGGGAACCTTCACCGCCGGCGCGGGGGGGCGCGGGGAGGGGGCCGCGAGGCGGGGGCGGAACAAGCCGCCCGAGGGGCGGGGCCGTGCCGCTCGCAGCCAATCGCAGCCGTCCGCGACAGGCGCCGCGGGACCGGCGGCTGAATGGGCGCGAGCGCGCGCGCTCCCCGCGCCCCGCCCCGCTGCGCCCCCAGCGATTGGCCCGGCCCGGGACTCCAGGGGGAGGGGGAAGCAGGAAGGAGGCGGGCGCGTGCGCGGGAGCCGCGCGGGGCGGTGCCGAAGGGGCGGTGCCTAGAGCGGTTGCGCGAGTGCTGGATGACATCACTAGCTGCCGAGCCCCGCTCCGAACGTCCTAGAAGGGGGCGGGGCCGGGGCCGGGGTCTCTGCCCCCCCCGCCATCCTCGCCCATTCTCCCCCCGCACCCGCTGAGCGGCAGGGAAGGGCCTAGAAAACTCGGGGTCCCCCCCCGCTCTTGCCGGGAACGGCCCAGGGCTGGAGTGTGGGGCTGCGGTCACCCTCTGTCTCCCCGTGCTGAACCCCTGTCTCTGCTGCGCGGCCGGTGCGCCGGCGTGCGGGAGCGCGGGGGTACTCAGGTGTGCGGGAGTGCGGGGTGCAGGTGTGTGAGGGTGGGAGAGTGCAGGTGTGTGAGGGTGAGGGAGTGCGAGGTGCTTAGCTGTGCGGGGTGCAGGTGTGTGAGGCTGGGTGCGTGAGGGTGCGGGTGTGTGAGGCTGGGAGAGTGCGGGTGAAGGTGCGGGAGTGTACTGGACGGAGCGCGGCGGTGCGGAAGTGAAGGTGTGCGGTTGCTCAGGTATGCAGGTGCAGTTGTGCAAGCTCAAGGATTTAAGTTACTTAAGGATTTAAGGTGCGTGGCTGTGCAGGAGTGCGGGGGGTGTAGGAAGGTGTGCGCTGTGCAGCTCTGCGTGTGCGCGCAGGTGGAGGTGTGCAGCTCTGTGGCTCTGCGTGTGCGCAGGTGGAGGTGTGCGGGCTGTGCAGCTCTGTGTGTGCAGGTGGAGGTGTGCAGCTCTGTGGCTCTGCGTGTGCGCGCAGGTGGAGGTGTGCGCTGTGCAGCTCTGTGCGCAGGTGGAGGTGATGCGCTGTGCAGCTCTGTGTGCGCAGGTGGAGGTGTGCAGCTCTGTGGCTCTGTGCGCGCAGGTGGAGGTGTGCGCTGTGCAGCTCTGTGGCAGGTGGAGGTGTGCGGGCTGTGCAGCTCTGTGTGTGCAGTGGAGGTGTGCAGCTCTGTGGCTCTGCGTAGTGCGCAGGTGGAGGTGTGCGGGCTGTGCAGCTCTGTGTGTGCAGGTGGAGGTGTGCAGCTCTGTGGCTCTGCGTGTGCGCAGGTGGAGGTGTGCGGGCCTGTGCTGCTCTGTGTGCGCAGGTGGAGGTGTGCAGCTCTGTGGCTCTGTGTTGTGCGCAGGTGGAGGTGTGCGGGCTGTGCAGCTCTGTGTGTGCAGGTGGAGGTGTGCAGCTCTGTGGCTCTGCGTGTGCGCAGGTGGAGGTGTGCGGGCTGTGCAGCTCTGTGTGTGCAGGTGGAGGTGTGCAGCTCTGTGGCTCTGCGTGTGCGCAGGTGGAGGTGTGCGGGCTGTGCAGCCGCCGCCGTCCCCTCGGCCGGGACGAGGGGCTGCGGGAGGGCGGCGCCGCTGCCCCTGCCCTGCTCGCCGGGCAGGATCCGGCCGCGCTGCCGGGCGTAGCCGGGTGAATCACAGCTTAGGGATGCTGTGGTAACGCGTTTCGCCTGCTCAGGGAAAACAACACCCGTTCTCACGCAGCAAGTATAAGTCTGCGAGTTAACAGAATTCTGCCTCTCGGCCTGTGCACTTGCAAAGAGCCGTGGGACCGAAGCCAAGCGGCTCAGCAGACCTACATAGCTATGCAGTTACTTAAGGATTTAAGTGCTAATAGTAGACATGAGGCGTAGGCCAGTGCTGCTGGGTTTGTAACAGCCCAAAGCCTGAAACCTGCTGGGATTCTCAGCCTGAACGTGGCCTTTGCCAGTTCATCTGGGAAATCTCGGTTGATGTTCAAAGGGCACCACAAGACACACCTTTATACATACATTTACATATCCTGCATAAAGGCTTTGATATGTACACATCTCATTATACCAAGCAGCTCTGTGATTGCAGCATTTAGCAGGGCGGGTATTTTTATATCCTGAATGACCTGATTGGGAGCAGGGAGTTAAATGCAGATCTTCTGCATCTCAGGAGAATGATCTGCATCCCATGTGTTCCAGACCAGCCTTCTAAAACTTTCTTCTTGGAGCTGATCCACTTTCGAGGATATAAATACCCAGAGAAACTACATGTTAAAATTATGCACTGATGTAAGCATGAATTTAGACAAATCTCCTTGCTCTAAAGAATGGCTGTTTGAGGAATAAAAAGAATGTTTCTGTTGCAAAAATTTATCTCAGGTGCAACTTCTTTCCATTTTCTTTTGGCTCTTAAATGTGCCCCAGACTTCTATTCAACATCTGTCTGACTTTGGGGAATTGAAGTTTAAGTTGCCTAACCTGCCCTTCTCCAAGTTGAGCATCTGAAATAGACTGGCTAGCATGAATTAATATTCCAGTACTTAGATCCATTAACACATTTAATCAAAAATCCTCATGCTGAAATTCATGTCCTTTGCATTGGTTATCCTGCAGTTTTAACCCAGACAAGCAAATCTGATTGAATTGGGGTCCACTGGCTTGATTTTGTTGTAGCATTATATTTTCAGAGTTTTCAGTATTCTGACAAGAAGATACATTAAGTACACATGTAAAACATGCAGGAACACCAAGGAATTAAAATTACAGCTTGTCTTGCTGCAGTTTCTGCAGTATCTGGATCAGAACAAGCATTGGTGCAATGTCTTAGAGGACTCTGCCCTTCTCAGTCCTGGTGCTCCAGCTCCGACCCAAGCAGTTGGCCAAAATACAGGATCCTGCAGGTTAGTTAATTAGGTGGAAAAATTAATCATGGTGTCAACAACGTAAAAGGGTGTGTAAATGAGCTGCTGCTCAGCCCACAGGAGAAATCAGACTGTAAGGGTGAGGTTATTTGCTCACCATTCTAAGCCACTGGAATAGTTGGCCTTCAGCCAGTGCTCAGGCTTGAAAGTTCCACACTTACGTCTGGGTCACCTTCCTGGTACTTACTTTGGCTGGTTGTTTTCTGTACTGTCTTCAAGCTGGATTTTAGGGGGCTTCTCAATGTATTTCTCTTCCTTTCTCTCAGACACTGTGTGCCTGTACGGAGAGCTTGTGCACCAAAATGCTTTCTTGAGTACGACAGGTTCCTTTCTTTGCACAGTGACTGTGATTTCAGTGATCTGACAGCTGCTTTGCTTGTCTGCTTCCATAAAGCAGCCTAGTGGCTCTTTACCACTGCCCTAATAAAGTGTGGCAGTTACACTCAGGCATAATGATGTAACTTTCATGGTTTTCTTAGATTAAAAAACAGTCATGGTATAGTACAAATACTACAGGATGTGCCTTTTAGGCTGAAACCCTCTTACATTCAGATTCCATGGAGGGAAATGCTTTCTAACACGTATTTGCACCAAAGTAACTTCTGTACTTCAGAAAATGGCTGAAGTATTGCAATATATGTCCAAGCATTTTATCCAGCAATATCCTGCTAAATTTGCTTGTGTGCTCTCCTTTTGTGGTGTCTAGAATTTTAAGGGTGCCGCTTTTATAATAATATTCAAGATTTAAGAAAGTATTTTCCTTTCTAATCTCTCGATTAATGTGGGCCCAGTGATTCAGACTTAGGGATATATGTCATTTCAAGCATGTGAAAACCTATGGAAGGTTTTGCATATGTCTGCAGGATCACATGCCTAATCTCCAGTCACATCATTCTGTTTTCTCTTTTGTGGTTGTGTTATTCAGCTTTCAAAAGCAGGCTGATTTCTTTTGTCAAAGTTGTTTGACAAGTGCACTGGGAGAATGTAATCTCATACCAAACCATCGAAGTTTTCCCAGCTCTGCTTAATCCGAGTTCCTCTGTGACTGTGTCAAACACATATTTTCTTCGTGACTTGTGAATAACCTGTAGTCTTTTTGTTCTGTAATGCAGTGAGGGGTAGCAAATATAGACATTTTGTTCCTATGGTTACTCTATTTTAACTGGTCCCAGTTTTTTATTGCTTCACTTTTAGGCACGAAAAAAAAAAGATTCCTAACTTGGTTCGTGTCAGAGTTAATTTTGGAGGAAATTCTGAGCGAGATCAATTTTTCAACCAAGAGATTGTGCTGGTTTTCATCGGGTAGAGGTAATTTTCTTCACAGCAGCCAGCATGGAGTTATATTTTGAATTTGTGCTGCAAACAATGTTGATAACCCAGAGACATTTATGTTATTGCTGAGCACTGTTTGGACATCATCAAGGCCTTTTCTGCTCCTCACACTGACCCCCAGCAAGGAGGCTGGGGGGCACAAGGAGCTGTGAGGGGACTCAGCTGGGACAGCTGACCCCAACTCACCAACAGGACACTCCTTACCAGAAAGTCTCAACTGTGCATTTCCTGGTTTCCTAAGGATTAGTTCCACGCTTGGTCTCTGTATACATTTTCATCCTCTTTAATAGGATCTTTAAAATCTTTAATTACACAATTTCATAGAGCTCCTTGCTATATGAAAGTTATAATACTTAAAAAGAACAAAGTAAAAGCTGAAAGGAAGGTATTTAATGTTCAAAGTGTTGAAATAACATGCAGGAAAACCTGGGTTTATTCTTAATTCAATCAAAGGCTTTTTCTGTGTTGCTGGAGATTCTTTTGTTTTTTATAAGCCACTAAGAAATTAAAAAATGTTTGCACAAAGAATTTGAATTCCAGCATTTAACTTGACTTCTGAGAGTTTGGTGTTGTAGCCTTAATGCTTTTATAGCATTGCTTTAAAATTAATTTTGTTTGAGTTCTGAGATAGTTTTGCCATGTTATCTCAGTGCTTCAGGGTTTACTGAAGGAAAACAAAACAGCACCAACTGAAACTGCTTAACACTGGATTTCAGAAGAATGATATAAGTATAAAGATGTGATAATATATGTCTAGTTTGCTTTAACACATGGAATTATGCATGTAAAATCTGTGTTATCATAATGAAATGTAAAGCTGGGAATGGAAATCTGTCTGAGCAAAGCTTCATGTTTTCTTACAACTATTTCCCAGGCTGTGTTCTTTTGTGCTTTCTCATTGCTTGCTGGAAGCTAAAGTGATCATAAGATCTGTAGGTCACAAAAAAAGGTGATTCATTCTAGAAATAGGATCAATAGTCACTTAGAAGAAATATTTCTCTGGTGAAGAAGCTACTTAAGAGGCAAAGAACAAAATCGATCTCATACAATGTAATTGTACTGAAGAACTGCAGGTGGCAGCAATAATCGCATGGACCATAGGCTGTGTGTACACGTTCTTTTTCCCTAAAAGCTTATGGTTCTTGAAATATTTGTCAGGGACTGTGAAAACTGTCAGTCATTTCTCTCAGAAGGAATTCTAAAGGGACTTACTGTTGAACAAGAATATATTTGTTATAGCTAAAGTCAACAATTCCACTACCAACAAATGCCAATTATAATTTATATTTTATATATATAAAATATAACATATATAATATATTTCTATAGATATTTAAAGCTTAGCTGCATAGAAAAGCTGAGAGAATGAGCATGGAAAGGCCTTATTAATTCATAGGACATTAATAAGGTTCCAGAATAATTGTTCAGGATTATCATAAATTACTTTATGTGGTGTTCGTTATAAAATTAACAGGTTAACCTTATAACAACTCAAATTTGATATTTAAATTTTTCCTCATCTTAGTATTCCCTTATGTCTGGAACAAAACATTCTTTACAGTTTTAGACCTTATATAATGTTTTACACTTTCCCAGTATAAATGCATCATTTTGTACTTCTTAGCTGAAGTTATAGGTACAAATCAAGCATCATACCTATGCCAGCTGAGCTATACAAGACACTTCATCTTCCACCAAGTTAAAAGTTCTTCTCTGGTTCTGCTCTTTGTTTTATGAGCATTTTAAGACGACTGTGGTGCCTTTTGTGGAAATGTGTGTGATCTCCATGTAGGATGGGACCAAGAAACCAGGACACAGTTACATGGCTTGGAGAGAGACAGGAGAATGTCATGCCCATCAGAGCTCCCTTAAATCAGAACAGTTACATAAAACTGTTAACTTTGGAGGGAGAACAAGAGGTACGGTGGCAGCTGTAACTTTTATTATCCATAGTTAAGAGCCTTGTTCTATTCATAGCCAGAAGTTTCAATAGATCCTAATTCAGAAGGACAAGAAGCTTGGAGAAAAAGCCCTTCCAGACCTGCAGAAGGTTTGACTTACAAAGTCCCTAGACAAACAAAACCCTAGACTTCCCATGAAGATGTTAAAAACAATAGTGATGGTAAAGTTACATGGTTAAAAAAATAACTTAATAGAGCCCCAGTATCAGTGAGCATGGAAATAAACCTGACACTTTTTCCCCTGTACATACTCAAGTTGTAGGAGTTGAATTCAGTATAACAGTAAAGGTCGGGGGTTTAGTACCTATAACAGCTGAGCACTGCTGCATATTTTATTATTATTTACTTATTTTGTGTGCCTGGTAGATTTGGAGACAAAACTCTCCTTCAAGCCACCTTCTAAATGTTGGATGCTGTTGGTAATTATGTCACAAAGGATGTGTTCTGTACTTCACTAACATTCTTGATGCAATATTATTGATTTTGCAAATTATTGACGACAGGCAACTTTTCAAAGTGAAGTTAGGTGATTATGACATGAAAGAAAAGTGATAGTAGGAAATAAATTTTCAATTCATTTTAAACAGAGGCACAGGAGGTAAGTTTTAGTCCTGGGTTTTAAGCAGATAAGAAAGATCATGTATTTTGGCATTAGGTAGATTTTCTTTAAAGAAGATATCTTTGGGATCAAATTGCTCTGCTGACTTCAGCAAAAGGAAGAAGAAAAATTGTTGGAAAGGCCTTTATAGTTCAGGAACACTTCCAAAGCATCTACGTCTTTATAAGCAGATTTCCTAGAAACAGAGAAAAAGTCCTTCAAAGACAGGTTTACCTTAGAAATCAGGGAAAGAGAGAGCAATCTGGTATGGAAATCACACTTTTGGATTTAGTTGTGAATGGAATTTTAGTTGTATAAAGAGCTGAGAAAGTAGGTTTACTAAGCAGTGATAGCTGGAATCAGGGTGAGCTAGGTTAAAGAAAATCAATTACACGTTTTTATTGAGGATACTGAGTATGCAACAACCTCAATCATTCTACTTTAAAGAGGGCACAGAAATGGAAAGAATTGAAGAATCTTGCCGAACAACTGCTTAAATTTGTGCTAATTTGATGAACCTGAGTCTAGAAAGAATTTGCATGGTGGACTTTCAGTTATGTGTTAAGTGTGAATTACATCTCAAAAGTAGCTCTGGAATCACACAGCCAAGTTACCTTGGATGTGACCAGTATGAAAGGAATTCTTTGAAAAAGATGTGTAAGAAGCCTTGGCCAAGGCTAAAGAGGTGTCCAGGCAGAGCACCCCACAGTCCAGAGAGATGTGTGCAAACTTGCTGTCTTCTTTCCTTCTGAAGGTCAAGGAAAATTTGGAAAAAAATTTATTATTGTCACCTTCGTAATTGTGCTGTGCTGCAATATCTGTGAAAAAATATTTGAAGTCAGCTATTCAGAATTCAGTATATGCTGTGTGCTATACTGTGAGTCTGCTACACACCTAGAGGTTTCAAATTTCATCATGAAGCGTGTTTCAATAAAGGTTTTAGAGGTCATAGAAATTTTTAAAATCTACAAGCTCAGGATCCACATTTTTCAGGATGGGAGATTGTGAGCATTTAAAACAGATGTCAATAAGGTTGATTTTCTTCTAGTATTTCAAACAGGATATGCTCCTTAATTTGACACTCTATACTTGTAAAAAAAAAAAAAAGGCACGAAATTAGTTAAATTTGTCCATATATTCTAGATTGACCCTTTTTTTCATATTCCAGAGAGTAATTTCATTTTATTACCAAGATATTGATGGGATAAAAAACAAGATACTAAAATTATGGAGTGCTTTCAGATAATCACAGATTAAGGCTTAATAGCTGTCTGTGATGAACACTCTGCTTAGGCACAGTTTAATGTTATTTTCTTGCTGTGTCAGACAGATCAAAAGATTTATTTCTTGTGAAAAAACAGGAGAACCCTGAATCCCAGCTTCCTCTCCACAAAAGAATGCTGGAAAAAAAAAAAAGAATAGTAGCAGTAAGATATTCTGATTAAAGCTGACTGTGAGTAGGTACTTTGAGAAATTTTGTCAAGAGCTGTGTAAGTACTTGATTAATCATTACAAATTTATCTGTGGGCTACAGGAACCAGGCATAGTGAATTAGAAGGAAAAAATCGGGTTTCATCCCTTTCAAGGAGATGCTTGCTGCCATACTGAGGCAAATCTTCTGATGTAACTTGGCTCTTTATGCTGAAATCCTGCTTTGCAGTCAGCTGAGCCGAGGGTATTCTTAGCCAGTTAATATGCAGGTCAGTCTAATGCAGCTGCTCTGCGCTGGGAAAGTAGGACAGACCACAGCTACTAGAAGTCACCAGGTTATTTCCTAACCAGAGGGGTGCTGGTTAACACTTAACAGAGAGGTACCTCTGCCTATTCTCCCCACATCACTGACAAAACAAAACAAGGAAGAAAACCCCTCCAGAATGGATCTTTCAGCACTGTGGGAGTTGCAATGACTCTTGTGATTGACAAATTTAAAACTGTTTCAGGTGCTGACAGCCCAGGATTTCTTCATTTCTGCTTTATTTGGATTAGATATATCTGAAAGAATGGAAGCACTTTTATTTTGTCAAATTCAAGTTACTTTTTAAATGTCTAGTGAATCAGCAAGTTTACTCTAACCAGTCAAGTTCTTTATTATAAAGCAAAACTATTAAAAGAATTATAACAGAATGCATTTTCTGTTTCTTGTTTTGGCTGTCTTCATAGTAGATCTACAAAGCTAAGTTGCAGGAAGAGACATCAAAGGATGGGGACAGTAAAAGAAGGGATTTTTCAGCTTTTCTTCCTTAGGGCGTAGCTGCTCTTTCTAATGACTTACCTAAAATTGTGTTTCCTCAGACCATTTGTTCAAAGTGAAATCTCTCTCTTGGTTGTGGTTCTATAGACCTGTTCAAGTTTGTTTCATCTGACAGAAATACAGTTCTGAATTTATACTAAGAATAACCACGATGGCTTGGACTCCTTCTTTGTAGTTCAAGACAGAAAATTACAGGAGGGCATTCTGTTTCTAGAAACCTCTGCAAGTCACATTCCTAATACATTATTTAATTTGCATGTTATTTCCATCTTGATGAACTTCCCTGCATGTCCTTGGGTTTGTATGAATAAACATAATTACAGGTCATATGAGATGTCTTTCCAACGCTGCTTTGCAGTTTTGTAGAATTAATTCATTAAATAATCCTGATGCACCTGGCATTCAAAGTACCTTTAGAAAGTACCTTTCTAAATTGCCTTCTGCTCATCTGTTCTCACTTTTGGAGCTAGAGCCATAGTAAGATGGCCTAAAATCCAGAATTACTAGTTCGTCACTGCCAACCAGACCTCTTTCAGAAGCATATCTAAATATGTCAGGAGATTTTTTTGGCCCCAAAAGCACAGCTTTAGTAGATATCAATATAAAATGCATAATCAGAGTTTATTGCTTCACCTGAATAATTATGATCTTCAGCTAGAAGTACATATTTTCATTGCCAAGTAGTCCAGATTTTAACAAAAAAGTGAACTGTGTCTTACTAAATTCACTAAGATAAATGTTATCTTTATAAGATTTCCTCTGGGTTGGTGGATGAGAAGCTCAGCATCTAGACTGATATATGGTATAACTCTGTCCTACATAGGCAGTACTCTTTCAGAGCTCATTAGGAAAGGAAACCAAGAAATTATCACACAATAAAGAGTCCTTCTTGCAAATGTTAATTCTGGCAGTACAGAGCCATCTCAGTTAATGTTGTACTAGTAGCATCTGGGAATGATGCAAGGACATTAGGTATGCAGCTAGTGTTTCAAAGCATGTACAATTAGCATCTCAAACAAGGCACTTACAAAGAGTGTAATTGGATAGCTGATGAATTGAGAATGCTCCTTCACAATTTCTTTGATTTGCCTTTTTCCTAAGTATTCTCTTTGGTCTTCTTTCAGATATAGGATAATCTTTGTTTTACAGTCATGTGGTTCCCCATGAAGGCAATACATGTATTTTAGTGACAGCACAAATGGACAAACAGCAACCTTTTTCTGAGTTAATACAATTGTAATAAATTCTTAATCATCACTGACTACCTGATAATGCTGAGCTGGTGTTCTGTACCTGTTCTGTGCTCCAACAAATGGAACAACTAAAGCAATTATACCATTTCAATGTGTATTTCTGCCAGCTTTCAAAGCCCTCATGAAGCGCAGCAATATAACATATGAACTGCAAGAGGAAGTCTATAAAGCTTCATTAAGTTTGACCTTTCTCTTTAAATGTTACACATACTAGAAATGAAACACAGCACTGGTGCTGTATTGTGTGATGCACATTCATTCTCTGCTGCACAAAGGTCAGTCAATGATTATTACCCAGCCAGGCAAATTTGCTGCTGAAGGTAGAGATCCTGTGCCATCAGACTGTGCACCTGTGCTCCCACTCTATTCTGCACAATGTTCAGTTCACTCTCACCAGCCACGAGACAGAGAGCAATGAATTCTGTTGGCAAATATTCACCATTATCAATGACAGCAAGAACCTGGAATGGAGGTGACCCCCCTACTGCCTGTCTTTGCTTTGTGACCATGGTCACGTTGGCAACCAGGGAGGCAGAGAAGCTGACTCCAAACTGGCCATTCCCAGAGACACCAGCACAAGCCACATTTCTATAGAAACTCCTCTGCTGGACCTTGCAGTAGCCATGGGATCAGCTTTGGTCATCCTGTGCCTGCATCCAGGATGGTCAGAGTGCAGTGGTGCTTGTCAGGCCCATCATTCCCAGATTCCAGCTTGTTAGGGTCAGTCACAGCCTCAGGTCTCATCCTGTCCAGGGATCACAACAGAAGGCTTGAGCATTCTCAGGGTTACAGTTAAGAATCCAGGCTGTGTTTTACTGCCTGAGTCACATTAATAGCCAGATTACTTGCAACCAGTGATTTGCTAACTGCCTCCCTCAGAAAGTTTTTCTTGCTGGAATGGAAAGTGTTGGTGAGCAGTTATTTCTGCCTGGAAGGCAAGAGTCTTCATCCATGGGCTGATCTTCAGTTTGCACAGACTCAGTGTTAGTAAGGATACACAGAGTTGAAACCTCACTGCATGTACACCCACACATACACTTGACAGTGGCACATGTGTTCTTAAACTGAAAAAATATAAATAATTTGTCTTGAGAGCACAGGGCAGAGAAATTTAATTATTCAGATGTATCATTAATAATCCAATATACATTTTAGATTTTTCACTGATTACTTACTTAAGAAAACATAGAATGAATAATTGTTTAATCAAGAGGAAATCCACAGGCTTTTTAATATTGTCATGTTAGATTGTATTATAAAGTAAGAAAAGTCATCACAGGATTTGATTTATTTTCACTAATTAATTTCGCTTGTACATTCTAGGACATCCCAGAGATAAAATTTTGCAGTTTTGACAGAATAACAAACACAAGATTTTCACTCTCCTTTAACTGAAACACTGCCTCAACAGGAATACTCTGAGGTAACTCTTTAATTTTAACAATAAGCTTGAAAATTCTCTGGGGAATGGGAGATACTGGCTTAGTTGATATAATGATGACACTAACACAGATTTGTTTGTAGTCTCTTCAAGTCAGAATAACACTGAAGGAAACACATTTTGTTGAAGGGACATGTTACAATGTCCCTTCTCTTGATCATTTAACAGAAACCAAGTCTGAAACCACCTAAAGATGTAGATTTGCTCCTTAAGATATGCTATTATTTCCTGTTCCTATTTAAGTTCTTCTTAAACAACCCCCTTTATTCACCTCTCATGAAAAAAGGCCACAAGGCCCTTGTGTCTGGCTACTAGCTGTTTTTATTTTGCCCCAATTCTCTCCTGTCACAGCTGTGGGAAGGAAAGTAGACAGAAGAAACAGAATCAATTATAATTTAAACTGACTAGAAATACTATGATGAGATTATGTTTGAATTTTCCAAAGGGAAATGATGGAAAGAAACAGCCTGTAGCCACATTTCAGCTTATATTAGAAGAGCAACTAATCTTCATCAGCTAAGTCTGGCAGTAAAAGAATCATTGTCATCACTCATCTTTCTACAGAATTAGTGTAGGTAACCTTTAAGCCACCAAAAAATAAAATTAAAAAAAAAACATTAAAAATCAGCCCATCTCTTGGTTTAGACATGCAACAGAAGGAGAGTAGAGAGAAACTGAACAAGACTCCTTAGGCATGGAGCAAGTCAAGGCAGCCATGGAGAGTGTCTTAGTCTGACCTACCAAATATCAAAGGCTGACAGGGTTTGCTAACTCATTTACTAGAGGCAAGCAGCCTCCTTGTTTCTTGTTTAGAAACTAACAGCATGATCCTGCACTTCAAAAGAATTTTATAAAAATTTCTTTTTACAGAAGGTAAGTAAAATGCTTCCTACCCAAACCAGTGTTGATTCATATTGATATTGAATAAATTATTCATATTTATATTAAATAAATTATAATATTAAGGGCAAACTTAGGATGATGGAGTGTTTGAGGATGGGAGGAAACCTCTGGAGGCCACCTCATCTCTCTCTGCTCAAGCAGGGCTACCTGGAGCAGGTTGCCCATTACTGTGTCCACTAGCAGCTGCTCTGAAATGAGCTAATTGATGGGTGACATCCCTTTGCAGTCACAGAAAGTGGACCACAGCCCTCCCAGAAAAACACTGAAAGGTAAAGTCTCTGTAGGAGCAGTGGGCTCAGCCCTGGCACACGTGGCCTTGGCTGGAACAGCACCAAGGATCAGAAATGGCAGATTTCCTGGGAATGGGGCTGACTCAGGTGCACTGATGGGCTGTGCATGTTTCTGGATGCAAACAAACAGATTAACTCCCTGACTTGGGAGATGAATCCGTGAAAGCAGAAGAGAAGCTCATGAGCCATGGTACTGCCATGCTGATGAGGATTCCTGCTGCTGTTTGTGCCCTGTGCAGTGGGCAAAGGGAGCAATACAGGGGTCTCTGTGCAAGCCCTGCCACCCACCCAAGAGCTGGGACATGAGAGTGCAGCATCAGGGCTGTCCAGTTTGCAATGCTGTTAGAACTCACCAGATGGGGCTAATACAGCAAATATAAATATTCTCTATAGGAGTCATATTGAACAAATATGTAGAGATAGGTAGAGAGAGCAATATATATTTGTGTATATGGCACAGGAGTTTTAACCTTATAAAAGTTGTTTGGTTTCTTTTTTTTAAGTTAACCCCCTCAATGAGTCCATTATTTTTAATAGATACTTTGTTAAATTAATTTTCTATGAATCATATGTTTAACTATTCAACCATTCTCTCCCACTCCACAAACCAATAGCTGTCTCAGGATATCTGTTGGTTGGATCAGGCTTGCTTATTTTTAACTTTTAAAAAACTCTAAACAACTATAAAACCACATATATAAAAGTTGAAGGTTTGTGTTAAGATCAATTCCTAATTATTATACTTTTATCTCTGTTTAAATAAGTGAAAGTTGTAAAAATCAGTTTGTTTATAAATGTGCAGAGCTTTCCCTTCTCCTTTGGTACACTGAGACTGATCCTGTCACAGAAGTCCATCCCCCAGATTTATTTTCCTGTAGAGATTCAATATATTTAGACATCACAGTAGAGTTTTAGTTAACTGATTAAAAAAAAAAAAAAGGAAATATCTGTATGCCAGTGCATATATCAAATATCCTCATCTGTGTCAAATCACTGAATCAAGAAGTTAGTATTTGGAAATTGAAAGAAATTGCCTGTGAAAGATGTCAGACTGGTGCTGTCTGTATTTTACCATGCCTATAAGAAGCAATTCCATCATTTTACTACTGAAAACAAGGAAAATACATGAAGATTTAATACACATCTACCCTACATTTGATTTTAGCTTGTTATACCTACTCATGAAAAGAAAAATGACAGTGAACAAACAGACTTCAGATGGGATTTAGCTCAACCAACAGAGCAGCTATTGGAAAATGACATAAATCTTGTTATATCTAGCACTTGGCTTAGAAAGACGGAGGCTAAAGACAAGGAATGTCACAGGAATGTGTGTACTTGATTACATGATTACTGAGAAGTGCTTGTTATGTAAGAACAATATTGTATGAGCTGCATAATGATGATAGTTTCAGAAAAACCAGAAAAGCAGGGTCCCAAGAGCCTATTCTACACAGGTAATCTTCTAAATCACACCTTTCTTTAGTAATACCATCCCTAGCTTTATGTATGCAGTGAGAGAAAGTGAGGAGAGAGAAACTGAACAAGTCCCATTAGGCATGGAGAGAGTCAGGCTTCCATTTAGACAGGCACTTAGGCTGCTGAAAGCCTGAGTGGTGATAATTTTTTATGATTAATTAAATTTTGTGTGTGATGAAATTATAAGGTAGCTATGGTAATGTAAGAGTACATATGTAACAATAATAAATACCCTTTCTCCTCAGCCTATCTTGTAGATGACAAAACCCCAATCATAAAAAAGCTATCCCCACTTTGATGGAAAATACTGTACTGGTAAATTTTATCTATAAGGCTGTATATAATCTTCCTATATATGAGTAAGTTCTGGACACCCAGATGGATGGAAAAGCCATGTGAATTTAACTTATGCCCTTCTAGACCTGCAAATGAAAATCAGTGACCACATGACCATAGCAAAGCCAGCACATAATGATGACCAGAATGGAGCCAGCACATAATTCAGGGAAATAAGCTCTCCTTTCTTTAAATGTGCAATGATTCAACCAGCACTGAATGAAGAGCCAGTGCTGTGCAGTATCCAGAGCACCCATGCTTCAGTGAGCTTATGGAAAAACTCATAAAAATTCCCATTAGACGATCATTTATCTAAAGCTTCAATGCTTCATCTAAAACAATTTGGAGACAGTGATTCCAGCCATGGAAATGAAATTATGCTTGTGACACTGATGGAGAATCTCCTCCTATGACTGGACAGAAAGCAGATAGCCATTCTTTTACTGAAGCTCTCTGCAACCTCTGAGATGTGAGAAAGGTGATAAAGGAATGAAGAATGTGCTAACAAGTTTTCAGTTCTCTTTGTGTAATTCACCAAAGTGACAGAGAAAGATCTCACCATCAGCTAGGTAGGTGACCTGGGGGACACTGAAGAACCTGACATAACCTTAAGATACACATGCACATACCTGTCCTATGTTCAAAATGTTCAGAGGCTCCTGAATCTGGTCACCTTTAAACAAAGACACTTTTTTTTTTTTTTTTAAATGCTGGTAATGCTTCCCTTTCCTTGACTGTTAAAGTCTGTTCTTTCCAAGGACACCTTTCTCAGCTTTCCTTATTTCTTGTTCTGCTTAGGGACTCCTAAATCACACACTGGCAGCCCACTTTTCTTGCATGGATGACCATTAACTCACTGTTGCAGGTTGCTTGGCTGACCTACAAGACTCATCAATAACCAACCATGCATTACTGTAACTCAGTAACCACGAGTTTCCCAATGAAAACCAGCTGAGTGAAACAGCCAGTTCTGATGAAAGACAAAATAATTCTGAAGCACATATTTGCTGAATCTATTGTTTCTTGAATTACAAACATTCAAGGGTCTATTGCAGACTGCACTTCAGGAGTGTCCTTGGCTGTCTCAATGGCACTGCATTCTCACACTGCAACACTGTCTAGAAATTCCAGTTTTGTGAGAAACAGAGCTGCTGCTGCTCACCAACAATCAGACCTTATTTATTCACAGGTTGTCATTCCTCAACTGATTACAGCAGTAGTGTTTATATGGACAATATGTCTTCCCTGTTTAGGGAGTTTTGAGAAGTACATAATGCTGCAGCACAGCTTAGAAACACAAGTTATTTGTAGGTATATCAAAACAATCTCTCTGGCTTTCCGTAGAATTTAAATTAATTTCAATATCTCAGTCTTATCTTCAGAGAACGTAATTTCCAGGACAACTACAGTTCCAAGATAATAACTGTTGTTGACATGAGCAGCACTCCTGGCTATGGAGGCAAGGTACTCTTTTCAGGAGACAACTCACAGAGACCTGATTGCAAACAGCAGAATGAAGTTTTCCAAAGACAGCAACAGAGTTCACCCATCATCCTGTCCCAGCTACAAAGCAGACTCATTTTACCTTGCCTCCTTCAATCCAAATGTCTGTTTTCAAGAGTACCCATTTGTTTCTCAGCAATTAACCGCCACACTATGAAAACAAAATGCTTCACATGCTCTTGCTCCTCTGTGGAGGGATACAAGTATAAACCACATGTAATGTGTTCTAGGAGAGCAGAAATTTCCTTGTAACACCCTTTCACTTTGTAATACATAATGCATTACCTCACATATTTAATGTTAAATGTATGCAGTGTTTAAGAAGAGATTCCTAATGCAAATAAGCAGCTATGAAACTATGCCAGAAACAATAATTTCTCATGATGAAAGCAAGTTAAATGTACTTTAAAGACCATGTAAGTATTTGGAAATATATTTCCTCTTTCTTCTCCCCATATTAAATGGAACTTTCATGCCATCCTCCCACCAGCACCAACTTTTGCCTAGTTCAGATGTGCTCCTTACGTGTCTGTGTACCTGTTAGTAACTCACATACATTCAAAAGTTGTTAAAATTTGACACATTGCAGAGCTTTGGACTCTGTTGACTCTTAAGCCAGTCACACTAAATGCTTAAATTGTTTTGGGCATCAGAAGTCCCAGAAAGACTTGACAAACCTGCTATAGCTGACAGACAGCACAGAGATGGTCTCCTGATTTCTGCAGTATAATCTGCAGGCAGTGCTTGCTGGAATAGACAGTTTGCCTGATGCAGTATGGGTGTAATCACCCTTCTCTTTTTTTTTTGTCTCAGGAAAGCTGCTAAAAGCTAATACCAGTTGCTGCACTTTTTGGGAAGTAACAGACAACATTCAAACTCAAACACAGGAAAGTTTTGTTCATAACTGTACTTGCAGGTTCTTCATGTCCAGTAAAAGCACTATTAATATGACATTCTGAAAAGTTGCAGGACCAGTTTATGCCCTGCATAAAGCAATCTCGAAGGACCAAACTATTTTATTACTGTTAGTGAATTTCGCTCATGTCTGTTTTCCAATTTGCCAAAACAATTTGCAAAAGGTAAAGGCACAATACAGCAGTGATTGTGACTCACTTCAGTTTATTGGTTGTGTGGTGCATACAAAACAACTCATTTGGGGTGTCCTCATGAGATCATTTCAGAATTATCATCCTTGGTTAGCTTGAAACAGAAGAATTTTCAAGTGGTACAGGGGATTTTTTTTATAAGACTTATCTCTGTTATCTCTTTTTCTCCTAGTATTTGATGAGCATTGTTGATGGGGTTGTACAATAGTGTTCTTGTGACTTGCAGCTGTGTTTTTCAAATGAATATTTGTCTTGGATTCTCCATGGAATCTCTCAGCAGCTTTTATTGATGTTTCTTGTAAATGTTAAACACTACATCAATTCTTTGACTTTCTACACCATCATGTACTGCTGATAACCAGGTACTTGTTAACTTTGTTTATTCTTTGGATCACACTCATTCCATCAGTGACAGATGGCCTGCTGTGGTTTCAGTGTGATTTGCATTCCACACAGTCCCTCTACCAAAGTTGCCTGCTTTCTTCTTCAGAGTGATCTATCCTGTCTTGTCAGTGGGTAATGAATAAGACATACTGAGTATGCCTGCTTGGAGCAACACATTTTTTTTTTTAAATTTTGTTGTTGTTGTTACATCCTTATCTGTTTTGAACATTACTATTAAGAGATCCTTGCTGTTCCTGCTCTTCTTTGGTGATTCTTTGGTGAAAGAAAATACTCTTTCTCTCTGTAAGTCCATTAATGAAATTTCTTTATGAAACAATCACTCTTAACATGATTAAAAAAATGCAGGGCTGCTTACCTACTTTATGTGCTTTTAGGAGGTCATCAATACCATCTGGCAGGACTGGCTGATAAGCTGACAAAATCATTATTGATTGGCTTTATCTTAAGAATTTCAAGCAAGTCTTCAATACTTGGCCTTTTAGAAGTCTAATCATCTGTACTTGTTCAGTATTCACTCAGATACATACTCTGTTCTGGAGATCCTTGGCTGTTTTGTGTCTCTCAGCTATTTTTTACTAATATTTTGATGGTCAGCATCAAGACAGTATTCAGCTACAAACAAAATCTCTTTGAACTAAATTGACTTGAAACTAAATCCCTTTAACCCCCTGCAGTCTGGAAGGCTGAGTGGAGTTCTTCAGCTGAGCTGATGTAATGGAAAGCAAGAAGGTCCTGCTGTCCATTCCCTTAAGCAGTCAGTGTTTTTTGTTTAACCATACTCATTTCACATTTGCAAGGAGCTGAGTTGTTAAAAGCCATTTACCTTTCAGAAATGGCTCCTCATGAGGTCAGGAAAGCACTGTGGCTGGTACAGGGAGGAGTAGCAGCAGACAGTCATGTCCAGAAAGAAGAGAGCAAGACAATGCCTTTGGTAGCAGTCACATTAGAGCCATACAGCTACAGCAGGAAACTATACCTTGAAAGTGTGGGTTTTTTTATTGTTAACTTAAAATATTCTAATTCTGTGCTGCTTATCTTCCCCTAGTCCCACATTCCCAACTCCTTCCTTATTTTGGCTCCAGCAGTTCTGTGGTGAGTTGAATCAACCTGGCTGCTGATCAACACTTTGCTTACCTGAGAACTCGTAATTTCTGTGTGTGTGTTAATTTTCAGGTGGATCTGACTCACCCTTTGGTTGCATGATTACTAGAACTGATGCAAGGCAAGAAATGGAAATACCTGTAGAGGAGGGGCCAAAATCTTTTTTTCCAGATGGAAATCAGTCTTAGATCAGTTTGAGTCAGTCATGGGGCTGTAGTCAGACAAACTCTTAATGCTGAAACTGCTGTCAGAAGAAACAGTCCTGCCTCCCTGCCCAGTGAATGCAATCCTTCCCAGCCCTGTGCCACCTCCATCTGATATTGATCTGGTTCCTCATGCAACAGAGCTGGCTGCATGGCTGCAGGATGATCAGAACAATGGGGTGAATGATTTGATAACCAGTTTTTCAGGTTCACACCTCAGGCCAACTCCCAGGCCTGGCTCTGCCTGAAGCAGGTTGGAGGCTGTTGCAGGGCTGGAGGGATGGAGGCACCATCTCCATCAGGGCACCTGAGCTTGGCATGAAGTGTCAAAGTACAGCTGCACACCTGGATTTGCTGTCTCTGCACTGACAGACTCTCACAGCAGGAACCTCACCAGGCTCCAGGCACTGGCAAGTCCCCTGTGGGCAAACGAGCCAATGGAGATGGCCAGGGCTGTGGTGCCTCCCTGTGATGTGAGTGGGGGCTCTCACCTGGGAGCCATTGCCTGAAAACCAGCGCTGCACATGGACACCTCCTGATTATCTGGCACTTCCAGCAGCAGGGGCCACCTCACCCTACGCTGTGCTGGCACTGATGCCCACATCCCAGGGTGGCAGGGCCCTGTGGGTGCACAAAGCCCCTGCTCATGACCTCCCCCTCTCTCCCATCCCCAGAGCAGCTGCCCGTGGAGCCACCATGCTGGGTGACCCTGCTGAGGCCACTCCTGCAGCGCTGGGTCCAGTTCTGGGCTCTGCAGCACAAGGGAGACGCGGAGCTCCTGGGTTGGGTACAGTGGAGGGCTACAAAAATGATTGAAGGACTGGAGCATCTCTCCTAGGAGGAATGGCTGAGGAGCTGGGCCTGTCCCGCCTTGAGAAAAGCTGACTGAGAGGAGACCTCATCAATGTGTATAAATATCTAAAGGAGGGCTGTCAGAGGATAGAGCCAGGCCCTTCTCGCTGGTGCCATGGGCAGAAACTGATGCACAGAACTTGCACACGAACATGAGGAAGAACTTCTTTACTGTGCAGTGACCGTGCACTGGGACAGGTTGCGCAGAGAGGGAGTGGAGTCCCGCTCACTACAGACGTCCAGGAGCGCTCCGGCGGCAGTGCTGCTCTCCGGGACGGCCCTGCGGGGCAGGGAGGCCGAGCGCGAGGACCCCACGGTGTCCCCGGCCGGGCCCCTCGGGCACGCCGCCCCTCCCGCCCCAGGCCGCGCCTCCCGCCCCGGGCCCCGCCCCAGCACCAAGCCACGCCCCTTTCCACGCCCCCCGGGCGCGCGGGCCCGGCGCGCGCGCAGTCGCGCGGTAAACAGGCCCCGCCGGCCCCGCCTCCTCGTGTCGCCCCCGCGCGCAGGGGCCGCGCGCGCGCCGGCGGCTGCGCAGTGTCGGCACATCCGGGCACTGGGGCAGGATGAGCGCTCCTTTCCAAGATGGCGGCGGAGGGAGGTGGGAAGGAGATGAACGAGATTAAGACCCAGTTCACCACCCGGGAGGGGCTGTACAAGCTGCTGAGCCACTCGGAGTACAGCCGGCCTAACCGCGTGCCCTTCAACTCGCAGGGCTCCAACCCCGTCCGCGTCTCCTTCGTCAACGTCAACGACCAGAGCGGCAACGGGGACCGGCTCTGCTTCAATGTGGGCCGGGAGCTCTACTTCTACATCTACAAGGGGGTCCGCAAGGTACCGGGGCTCCCCCGCCGGGATGGGGCGGGGACTGGCGGGGGCTCCGCGCCGCCCGCCCGCCGGGGTGCGGGAGCCCCGGGGCCGCGCCGGGGGCGGGGGAGCGAGGCCGGGCCGCCCCTCCCTCGCTCTGCCCCCTCCCCCGGCCGCGGGGCCGGCGCTCCTCGGCTCCGGCCGAGCTCCCGGTTAACCGGGTAGCGCCTGGGGAGGGGGAGAGCAGGCCTGGGGCGAGGGCGGTGTGAGGGCATCGGCGCCGGGTCGGTGCTCGGGGCTGCTCCAGATACGGTGTCACCGGCGGGAGTTGTGTGTGTGTGTGTGTGGGCCCTGTGCAGGGATGCGATCGCTTGGGCCCTCCTTGTGCGGGAATGAGGGTTGGCTTTCCCTCCCTGGGCCTCCTTCACCTGCTGCTTCAGGTCAGAATTTGCTGGGCACACTAATGCCTGTTGTGATTATGGTGGTGTCAAATCCCTGCTTCCAGGATCTTCCTAGCTTTGGTTGCATGGCTGAAGCATTCCGTGCAGCTTTAGGCCTTTGTTATGACTTAGAAGTGTGGGTTGGTTTTAGAATTGTTTCTAAATGGGAGCGGTGCAGTGAGATGAGTCTTAAATATCAGATAATTGACAGAGAGAAAGTCGCTTTTGCAGGAAAGTAAGATTGATGTGCTTGAGAGAGAGACTCCTTGCTTGTCATTATAGGATGCAGGTCAGTGCATGCTTTTGATCTCTCAGGTCACTATATTTATGAACATACCCTTGATTTTATGGGATTCAGAGAACAATTCGGAATTTGCCATGCTAGGTGAACACATGTCACTCCTCAGAGATGTAAACACAGATCTAATGAATCTCAGCTTTCTGTTTTGTTTCACATAGTGGGTGTTCGTTATTTTACATGCTCGGGTCTCAGCTGCCATCATGTGAGTACCTTGAAATCTTCCTGCTTTTAGCTCACCATTCAGCATGGGATGGGGGCACAGAGAGCCAGAGACTCACAGGAGGCTGTGCAGGAAGCTCGTGGATGAGCAAGGGATTATGCCTGGATCTGCTGTGTCCTGGGTAGTGCCCCCAGCACTCCTACTTTCTGTAAAATGTCGGCACAGCAGGAGTTTAAAGTCTACGTGGTTGTTTGTTGACTGTGACCTAACAGATCTGATATGTTTTGTATAATTTTATGTGAAAGTGTGTCTGTGTGTATTTAGTTTCACTCTTTAATGAATTTTAATAATCTAGGTATGTTTCAAAGAGTGCTTGGACAATGGCCTCTTCAAGCATACAAGGAGTATTTAGTATCAGACAGTATTTCCTGCTTACAACCAGTAGCTGTCTTTACAAGGTATCCTGAGGAGCAATATCTCTGAAAATCTGTATCCTAAATTGTTGCCGTGTTTGGGTCTTGCTATGTTTGTTTTTTCCTTGCAAAGTAGCTGCAGAGTTCTCTCCCTCAGCTCACAGAGCAGGCCTTTATGTAGTTTAGTAATGGCACATGTGATTCTTGCAAGTTCTCTTAGTCATCTCTTGCCACACTTCTGAGAAATAAAAATCTAAAGGCTGGAACGTTGTTCACAATAAGGAATGAAATAAGTATATCAAATTACAAAAGTCTTCTTGAGCTGGGTATTTGGATATCTTTTTAGATGCTAAAAGCTACTGCTATGGTATACAATAACTGAGAAATTTGAGTTTGTGAACTCAGGAGGCATTTATACCTGTGACAATGTGAAACACTTTTTTCTCTGAATAGAGTGAAAAACACACATTGTTAGTACAGAATTAATGACCTTTTACAGTATTAACTATGTAAAATAATACTGTATATTCTATATTATAATACTTTAGTAAAGTGCACCTAAAGAAAGAGCTGAAATAGATTGACTCAGTCTAAGGAAAGCACTTTAAATGAAATGGGACGATGGTCTGGCTTAAATCTGCAGTACTTGCTGCTTTGGAATTTATTTTGGAACTTCAGTTGGAAGTAACTGTTTTGTCTGTGTACAAAAGTGAAACAGGAACAGGCTGACAGCCTGTCAACTTATCATGTGAACTTTTCAGAATCAAAAGTTCTATCTTGTAGCTATCAGAAAGGGGAGAGAGCTATTGTTACCTAAATGGACAGGATGTAATTCTGCCTTAAACTGGGCAGACTATGACATTCTGTGTTCCTTCCTGTTCCTGGGAGCAGGATGGGGAGAGGGATTTGATCTGTTTAAGACCAACCTATTTGTGCTCCTTGGCATAATGCAGGTGCTGATAACTTCAGTTTTAGCTGTTAGTTCATAATTATTTATGTATCCCTTAAGAATTTTCCCTGATTACTTTAAGATCATGATTTTCATTCTGGCTAAGTCATATTGGAGTATTGAGTTGAATTTAATGAAGCTGTGCTGTGTGAATATATCAGCTCACCATGATTTTGTCTTTTTATTTTTTCTTTTTTTCCCTTTTTTTAAAATATATTTTTAAGACTTGTTTTCTTGATGGGAAAACGCTATATTTTTCCTAAAATGAGTGAAAGAATCACCAGGACTGTATTTTAAGTGACCATGTCTGTTAGGTACTGAGATAATTCTTGCATCAGTAATCCTTTGCAGATCAGTACACATTAAGGAAGAGTAACACTTAAGCCATGAATGACACTTAAGAATAAATAACCTAATATTGAAGCAGAGATACCACTTGGAAGGATATTTCTTGACATCCATATTGCTAATCTTTCTTCTTTTAGTTTCCCTTAAATCCTAAATGCTTTGTGTCTGCTATATCTGGTTTGTAAGTCACCTTTTTACATGAACTGCTGATGTGTGTGTTGTTTTAGGAGATTTAACTTACATAAAGAAAAATGTTTCCAGGTAACCTTGATCCTTCCAAGGCACTTGGTGGAGAAGTTACATCTGGCATCCAGGACAGTGGTGTGGAGATTTGTCTCTCTACCAAACCCTTAGGATTGGAGTACAAATAGAGTTTTGGGCAGCATTTGAGGCTGTCTCTAGAGACTTTTCAAAGCAAAAAGGTACTTTCTCCCAACTTTGTTCTTCACCTATTTAAGAAGAATAATAAAAACATTATTAAAAAAACCTGATTTTTATAAAATAATGAAACGTTGCAGCTGTCTTTGTGTTTATAAAGCAATGCAGACTTCCAGAAAACTCCTGTTTTCTGATTTGGATCCACTAAAAAAAAAAAAAAGACACAGACCTGTAGTTTAGTAAGAAGTTAAACTGTGACAGAATGAGATGTGGTTGGTTTACTTAGATAAGTATGTAATTGTTCTTAACTGCACTGAGTGTCAAGGGACTTTCCTTTCAGTCCTCCTTTACTTTGGCTTTCAGGTTAGATGTGTGCAGTGATCTCTTATTAACCAGAAAGGGAAAATTTTCATGTACTCACCTGATCTAGTGACAGCTGTAAATGATGGACTGGCAGTGTAGGATCCTCTTGGCAGTGTGCTCCATCTCCTTGTCTTTGGCAGTGCTCAGCCTCTGGTTGAGCTAGTACAGCTTGCTAAACCAGCAGCAAAAAGTACTTGCAGTTTTTCTGGGCAGATTTCCTCTTGATTTGGTGAGTTGAATGGTGTCATCTTGGGGTTGATGAGTACAGTGACAGCAAGGAAAGGGTTGGAGGGGCTCAGCCCCCTTCAGTGGCCTGGACTGTCTGCTGGGATCCACTGCCTTGGAGGCCTCTCCTGAGTAAAGCCTCTGCTTCAGCCTTAAGTCAGTTCTGGAATGATCTGTTCCTGAGGGATTGTTGACTTGATGTTGATTAAGAGACTTATAGGTGTTAAAGGAAGCTTTTCCTGTTATTTTAGGCATTTCCCTCTTCATGGAGTGAGATTATTACATAATAATTCAAAAATTGTTCAAGTTATGATGCTCTAATGTTCTTGTTGGGTTGCTTTTTCCTACAGCCCCTAACCAGGAGTGAGGGCTGTTACTTGATTTTTGTTTATAAGACAGTCCCAAAGAACTTAAATATGGTTTGTGGTTAGCTTTGCAAAATGATTTATTAGTTGATTCATTAGGCTGGAAAAGAGGGTGCTATATCATCTTCCTTGCCTTAGGAATGACTGACAAGGCAAGGCTTTCCAGCCTGCTGCTGACATTAACTATCAAGTCCTTTTCCCTTCCTGCTAGAAAGCTTGTGCATTTTCCTTAGAGAAGTTGTGTGTGAGATGATGTGTTATTCTCTTTATGTTGTAAAAGTTTCTGGGCAGGTTCATCTGCAGCTGTCATTGCAATGCAGGTACACATTAGCAATAGTGTTGCATGGTGCACAGTCTTAATTTTTACGTAATATATCGGCAGGTTATGAAATTTGAATGTACAGTTTAGCTTATTACAGGACAGAAAACCTTTTAATTCTGGCTATATACTCTTTGGTAATGTGTGGCAGACTTTCTTAACATTGGCTGTTTCATTTTTTTGAAATCACCTTGTTGCAAGAAGAGGCTTCGCCTTTAGTTTGACTTTTTTTCTTGCAGCTATTTAAAGCAGCAGTCTGTTAATAACTTTGCAATATTACAATATGTTGCAGTAGTGTTGGATTAGAAGCATACATAAGTGATAAGCACAGGTTGCTGGAGCCATGTAGGGCAGAATTTGTTGACTGTCTTTTTAAGCTTTACTTGAGCAAGTGTCTTGGAAATGATATTTGTACTAGGATGAAAATCATCTCATATCTCAACTTCTTTTATTGAGAGTTGACATACTGGTAGTGCCTGCTTATCGGTGAAAAGACTGATGTATAGGATTCCTTCCTTTGCAGTTCTCAAAATTACTTTTTTGTGTCTGGCTTGATTTGTTGTGCAGTTGAAGAGTGTTATCCTTGGTGGTGACTTTCATTCTATAGACTGTTCACCTGGGAACTTGTTGCAGTGACAGAATGGTAATGGATGACATTTGTCACTGTGCTTAATATATTGCTCTGAGAAGAGCAGTGTCAGGCAGTTCTAGGTTGGAAGCTGGGATGTGTGGGGAAAACCATCACATTTTCTCAAGATGTGGTGGGAATGTGAATTTGTATTACTGTATGCTTATACGGATCACTAAGCTGTGGCAGGCCTCTGAAAACCATGCACATTTTAAAAGCATATATGAGCTATAAAAGTGCTGAGGTTTGTAAGGATCTTGGAAGATACAGTAGGTCTGAAGCAGAGGGAAGTATATCCACATCTTAGTAACTGGTTCTTACACTTGCAGTAATGAGAATTCCACAATTTCCTTCAATAATGATTTTTGGTGTTGTCTTTCTTCTTCCTCCAATATCTGACTAAACTTCTCCTTCAGGGAAAAAAGAGAAAGCAAACCAGGCTGAATGCAGTTATTTAGTGTGGACATAGAGGACAGTTGACTATTGCCTTTGGCTTTTGCATATTTAAAAACTTGTTAATTTGTCCACTCAATTTTCCTAAGGTAAATAAATCCAGCTCTTAAATCATTCTTCTCAGATAATGAGCTCCAAATGCTTAATTGTTCTCCTCTGTTGGCTTCTGTTGTCTTTTATTAGTGGTACTTAAACTAGACCTAGACCCAGTGCTTGCTCTGTGACTTCAGTACAGAGCAAGGGAGAATTGTTGCTTGCTGTGTCTGTATTCTAATATTCTTGCTAACATATTGAATAGTGTTGACATTTTTGAATCCTCATAGTGATGACTCACTTGGATTGTTTCTTATCATATTGCTGCTTTTCTCCATTTTTATCCATGCCTTGATTTTTGTGGATGTTTATAAATGCCATGTAGCATTTTCATTGAATTTTGTTCTATTAAGATTATTAGAGGGGTTTTATTTCCAGTTCTGTGCTGCATAATGCAACAAATCCTTCCAGTCTTGATATTACTCACAAATTTGATTTGTACTCTCATCTATTAATGAAAATCTCTCATAGAACTTAAAATCCATCTGTTGGATTTGCTGCTGATGTTTCACATTTCTCAGGTGTGTTAGATGTGACTCTATTCTGTCTCTCTTTAAAAAGGTGTTGTAGATTTCTTTTTTCAAGAAATCCCTTTAATTCCTGCTGAGTTTTTTTCTTCTCTTTGGGTTGGATAATAGTTGTTATACTGGGACTGGACTAGCCAGTCTCATGGAGGTATTGTGGCTAGGTCAGCAATACTTTACCTCTTGATCTGTGGTTGTGAAGGTATTTGAGAGCCTCTTGGAAATTTGTTTCAGGTGTTTAATGGGTGGATCTATTTACCACTTTGAGTTTTGTGATGCTATTCCTAATTCTAGCAGTGCTGGGGATTGGCAGACATGTTACAAAGTACTCCTGTAATCTTTCCTGAAGGATAGAATTTTTAGTGATGCCTTTTTTTTCAACAACACTGCTGAAGGAAACGGTGAAGAGTTAATGTAGATTACAGATGTGTAGGTAGCTTTCAGTGTTTAATTTTGTTACGAGGCTTCTACAGAGCAACTAGGACTGGCTAGAGTAAGATAAAAAGACTAAAAAGCTGCTTTAAAATGACAGTTACACTGTTAAATGTTTCTTGCTCTGGAGGAAGATGAAATATCTATGGTTGACAGAGCTTGCAAGATGATTTTTATGTAGGAAGTGATATTAGTCTGTAGTGCTTTTTCTTGTCCTAGTCTGTGCTTCAAGCCCATGTCACAACTGTTTGACTTGAGTGGGCTCTTGCACTGTGCTGGCTGAAGGATTGCTCTCTGAGGTAAGAGTTCATTTGTCTGTGACTGCTTCTTTGGCTGGCCTGTTTGACAGTGAATGCTGGGCTGGGCTGGCCAGAGCCCCACGTTGGGATGCAGTATTTTATAGGCAGTGAGTTTCTGTGTGTGTCTTGGGTTGGGTGTTTTTTGCCACAGCAGTTATAATTTTGGAGGTTTTTGTTTTGTATTGAAGTGCATTTGTGGTAATACTGCACTTAGTTGAATTCAGCTGGGGAAATTAATTTAGCGTAAAGCCAATAATTGTGGCACTTATTCTTTGCAAATTGATGAAATTTTAGTCATAATGCTTCACAGATGCAAAGAGGGGTCATTTGTAACAAATACTTCTGTGCCTGTGGAAAGTTTTATGGGGCAGCTTTGTCAGAATATTTATAAAAGCGTTGTGCTATGTGCTGAAATTACAAGGAGTTTGCATTATACATCTGTGAGTCTGCAAAACACTTAAATAGTTAACTGTTAATAGTTAAAATGTACATTGAAGGTGCCTCAAACTCTAATTAAAGGCTGCCTAGACCCACCTCTGAGAGGATTGCCAGCCATAATTGTCTTGTTTGACATTCTAGAATCAAATTTAATGCCCTAGTTTGAAGTATTATTGCAGTTTTCTGGCTAAAGGGACCCATCTGAATTACTTTCTTGTGAAGGATGTGTACTGGAAGGCCACTTGCTATCCAGTTGTCATGACTATGAGTTGACACACTTGGACAAATTATTACTTGAAAGTAGTGCCATTTAGTTCAAAATAATGCCTAATATTTCCATTATCTGTCCTCTTAGAAGGTGTAAGGAAAAGAAACAGTAACATTAAATGTGCTGTACTTTAAGTATTAATATTTGGTTGTGTCCTTCTGGGAAACAGTATTTTTTCTTCCTTACTCACTCCACTTTTAGGCCCAAGTGAATAGACAGCCCATTTTTTAGCATCTGCATCCCACCCATTTCTTGCCCCTTATATCTGGAGGCAGCTGCTGTTGCCTGTTTGGCTCCTGCTGAGCAGCTGTTGGTGCACTGGATGCAGCCCCCTGCTCTTTGTGGGCAGGACCACCAGCTGCTGCAATTGAAACCTTTCCAGTGGCAGTGTTGAACTTGCATTGGGATTTCTCGTGCCTTATTCAGTCCAGCTGTTCATAATGGAATGATAGATCTCTAATAGATACTTTCTGCAAATGGATTTCAGTTTTGGTTTACCAGATATATTTGTTCTTTAATTTCATGAGTTAATATTAATGTTTACATATGGCTGTGACGGTAAAAAAATATTTATAATTTCTTATTCTTATTTTTTAACTCCGTGTGAGATTGGAAGGTGACTATATTAAGAAGTTGTTGGTTTAATAGTGTGTAATTTTTGTACTACTAGAGATTGTGAAGTGCTATGTCAGACAAAATACTAGTCTAAGCAAGAAATTTAGCTTAGGAGCATGCTGGTGTAGGGAGAAAACATAGCATGTTATGAACAAATGTCATTATCCCCAGTTTGCTAATAATTAAAAAATACTTAGCAGAAGTTTTAGATATATTTTTTTTTCAGGGAAATGGTATGATGTGAAAGTTGGAGAGGACTCAAGTTTATGGTTTTAATTCTCTCTTTCAGCTAAAGAAAGGGGGAGCAATGACAACAGGAGAGAGAATGGATACCAATACACATTGAACTGTGTCTTAAAAACCCACAAGTCTGGTGAAAGAAACAATTTGAACAATGCCTAAAGGACACTTTGGCCTGCCCAGGGCTACAGTGACAGGGATAACTCTGTGAATCTCAGTAACTTAATGTCTCCTTTTCTAACTTACAAATGTAACCATAACAAATACAGAATCCTAAAAGTTGTAGTCTCATCCTATTTTAACTGGCAGCTTATTTTTAAGGATTTTTGGTATGGTTCTTTTAAGACTTCTAGAAAGGTTTTGTGCAGGTTTTCTTGATATTTGAGGTGGGTAGTAGAGCATGACTGTGATGATACATGTTTGAAGCTATCATTGAAGTGAAACTTTGGCACAAGTTGTAAAGAATTACTTTTGTTGTCTTGATTTTTCTGGTTTTCTATTGGCAACTGTCAGTAATATAGAAGAATAATTTTGCAATTTTTTTACATACATTATTAAGATTTAAATTATAGTCTAAATGTTTGGATTTGCATATTTTAGTGGTTTGAATAGAAAATACTATTTCTTAACAACAACTTAATACTGTATTGTGAAGCCATAGGTGAAGACTTAGTGTGCATTTTTCTTCAGATTTTTGTCTTTCCTACAGAATAGTTTGATTTCATTTTCAGACTTCATTTTTAAATGAAGGTATTTCTAAAGGTTGCTTTTCTTTAGCCTTTTTAGTAAGAGAGTGGGCCAGAGACCTTCAATAGCTACCTGTTTGCACTTAAGGTGTCAAGAGGGTTTGTCTTTAAATACTAATTTTTGAGGGCAGGAATAGCTGCATGATTAGGCAATACCACTTTTGAAATTTGATATCATCTACTGCCAAATGCTGTATTTCTTACCTGTTTTGCAGCCCATTTTGCATTGTCATTTTGAGTCAATTTGAATTATTATTTACTGTCCATAAATAACTAAATAATATTTTTTTAAAATGTGCCTGATCAGTGTGATATATTGATCCAGGAGGTTTTTTCCCAAAGAAGAATTTCAGAAATACAGGATGCAGCTTGTAAAAGTGAGATGCTTGTATTGACTAGAGAATTATTGCTGTTTAATAGCATGAGCTGTATATCTCAACAGGTGACTTCAGGAAATGTCTTGCTGTTACTTCAGTGTGAACTTGTGCTCCCTCCCCTCTGAAGGCAACTGTCCAGTTCCATTCACATCAGTTTAACAGAGGGGATGGCCTCTCCTGCCTTCAGCTGTGCAACTGTGGTCCCTTGTACAGAATAACTTCTGTCTGTGTGTCATGAGCTGTTTGCTGACACCTACAGAGTTTTAAGATGCTGTTCCAGGTGATGCTTCTGACCTAAGAGCGTTGGCAGAATAGCTTCTGTGCCAATGAAGTGACTGTTCAAGTGTAGTTCTGTGTTTTAGCCAAAATGCTGCCTCTGTAAATTCTCTAGATGGAACTGGGATAGTTAAGCGTGGGCACATGTTAGCACTTCTAAATCAGAAAGATGGGGCAAACAACTGTTCTAAAGAACTCAAACAAATGCCCAGGTTAAGATGCTTTTAGTGATGCTCAGGGTGATCCATACTTCTCATTTTTAGAGTGACAGAGTACTGGTTACCAATGAGCTGCAGCAGTCCAGTGGCAGCTTGCTCAGTGCTCTGTGTGCTGCACTCTGAGGTCTCTGTTCCCTTGTACTGGCTTGGCCAGGCTCTGGGGGGCTTCTGTGAGAAGCCCAGGATGGACCTGCTGCTGGCCAAGGCTGAGCCCGTCAGGGATGGTAGTAACCACCTCTGTGATAATATATTTAAGGAGAGAAAAGTTATTTTGCAGATGTATTTGCAGCCAGAGAGGAGCAGGGTGAGAACATGTGAGAGGATCAGCTCTGCAGACACCAAGGTCACTGCAGAAGGAGGGGCAGGAGGTGCTCCAGGTGTCAGAGCTGAGATTCCCCTGTGAGAACCATGGTGGGACAGGCTGTGCTCCTGCAGCCCATGGAGGCCCACAGGGATGCAGGGATCCCCTGAACCCTTGGAGCAGACCCACATCAGAGCAGGTGGATCCCTGAGAGGAGGCTGTGAACCTGCAGGAGGCCCAGGCTGCAGCAGGTTCCTGGCAGGGACCTGTGGACCCATGGAGGGAGGAGCCCATGTGGAGCAGGTAGGACTTGGGACTCTGCTGGAGTAGGCTGTGCCTGAAGGACTCGGATAGGGAAGGTTCATGGAGAACTCTGTGCTGTGGGAGGGACCCCACCCTGCAGCAGGGGAAGGACTCCTCTCTCTGAGCACTGTGATGAACTGACTGCAGCCCCCATTCCCTGTCTCCCTGTGCTCCTGGGGAGGAGGTACAGCTAGGAACAGGGGAGGAGTGGGGAGAAGGTAGTTTTAAGGTTTGTTTTTACTTCTCATTATCCTGCTCTGATTTTCTTAGTAATAAATTCAGTTAATTTCCCCAGGTCAAGTCCGTTTTGCCCATGACAATAATAGGTGAGTGATTTCTTCCAGTCCTTAGCTCATGAACCTTTCACTATATTGTTTTCTCTCCTCTGTCCAGTTGGGGAGGGTACTGATAGGACATCTTTGGTGGGTGTTGGCATCCAGCCAGGGTCAACTCACCACACACCTTCTGCAAAAACATGTTGGACTGGCATTGATCTGGTTAATGTGTGTATTGTGTTTTGTTAGTCCTAAACTGATGGAAGCATTGTGTGTACATAAGAGGGAGTCAAAGGGGAATGCTGGTAGGATCAGGGCCTGGAGAAGCCCAGTCTTAGGAGCCTGGAAGCAGCTTTTGCTGTGCTTTCTCTTCACTCATCTGGGAACCTTTTCTTCATTTCTATCTCCCCTATTTAGGAGGTATCTTGCAGTGTGGCACTTGCCGTGCAGATTGATACAAAGGAGAGTTTAGATTTGGAAAGTGTGTGAACATCAGTGGTGGTTAAAGGTGTGATTATTTTCGACAGCAGAGATCCCTGGTGTGCCTGGTATCAGTCTGCCCATATCAGCGGGTGGGATGATTCAAGAGCTGGGCTGTGTGGGGTGTCCTCACAGTCTCCTGGGAGGACCTTTAGCAAAACGCCTGCCCTGTGGGCACTCCGTGGGCAGCACTGTGTCTGTGAGGTCTCTTGGCGACAATGGACAGTCTGATCACTCCCTCCTACACTTGAGACAGAAATCACCCTGAGGAAAGAGACAGTGTTGTGTGACCATTTGGTATGTGGAATACTTTTAGCCCTTTGATGGTAATTTTTAAAGAAAATTATTAATGGCAGGCAAAAGGTTGTGGGTTTTTTCACATAATATCTATACCAGTGAAACTGCCAACACTTATTATTACTTAAAATATCTTAATACTTTGCTTACTTTAAAAGAAATATTTTTATTGAGAAAGCAAGTGCCTGAATGGAACGTATTGCCTTTTGTTCTAAAAATTCTGAAGGAGGATTCTGCTTTTCAGACTGGGTGATATCCTAGAACTTGTACACATGGGGTTGTGGGAAATCAGAGTTCACTATATTTGTTTTAGGGATTTGGATTTGATACTTGTTTGCTAGTAGCTGTGTTTGTTTTGCAACACTTTTCATCTTATTGGGCTGGATTGTAATGAAATGTCTTCAGCCCCAGAAGGAAGATACATTGCAAATTAACAACTGCAGGACAATAGAGCAAATATGTTATTTCATCTGTCTGTTACTGTATATGACCACAAAAAGCATAATCCAGTGGGCCTCATGCTGGTTTTGGAGCACAGGTTATACATTTGTGCAGTATTTTATTCACGTAACTTCTATGGGACTGTTCTGGTGCTCTTAGGATGAGAGCCAGCTCCATCTTATTTTTAGTACTAAAGTAATTAGGTCTTTGTTCTAGTAATATTTTCTTAACATGCTGCAACATGATGGAATAATTGATAAAAACTCTATCAAAAATGTCCAGCATTCCTGTAGGACTTGCAAAATCCAACAGTAGCCAGAAGAGACATAATTCAGACTTGCTGGACAGATGTGACAGTGTCCCATTTGACTTTTATTGAGCTTTGTAATGAAAAATTATAAATTGATTAGCAATTAACTGCTACAGTGAAATAAGTTTCTATAGCAACAGGGCAGTGCAGGGTACAATTATTCAGACTGCTTTCCTTACCAGATAATTTTTTCTTCCAAGCACTGAGTTTACACTGTTGGACTAAAACATTGTTTTATTATAGCAACGCATAATCCTCAGCTTTTGCTGCTCTTGCCTTTTAATTTTTTTTTTCCTTCGTAAAGAAATAAATTTTCCTCTTATGAGCTGGAGAAGAAATGGAAGAAACTTTCTGAGATAGCAGTGTGGTAGACTGGTGGAAACTCAACCTGCAACTATTTGCCTGTATGTTATTAGTATAATGAATGGAGTTATATTGAATATATTGTTATGCAGTATGAATTCCTATTTCACGAAACTAAACCTGGTCTAATTTAATAATAATGGTGATCATATAATAGCTTGCAAATTTCAAGTAAATAAATTTAGATAAGTTGTAATGCTCATTCCCTGAATCAGCCAGATGTGGGGTTTTTTTTATTTGTTATTTTTGTGTTTAAAGTCTCTGTATTTGTTTTTTGGTTTCAATACTTCTGAATACCTTTAAAGAGAGGAATATTCTACTTTAATCTTCACTCTTAAAATTGGAAAACATTAGGATTTTGTCATGGGACTGCAGGTGTTTTGGGTTTTTTTGCTGTAGAACACACTCATAAAGCCAACTTTTAAGTGTTACTATATTTTGATCTTTTTAAAGTTAGAGGAGATGAAATTTTAACAACTTAAGTGATGAAGCTACAGCAGTCTTGTTTTTTTAACAGGACTCTTAGTTTTGAGTTAAGTATTTTAAATACACTTCAAATGTCTGATCGTGTGGAAGAAAAAACAAAAGCAGTTTTTGCTTTTGTCAGTCAGCCTCAATGTTTGCTGTTGTGTTGCACAAGTGCATTTTTCCAGTGTTGTAACAAAACCATACCATTGTTTTAGAAAAGAAAAAAGTAGGATTCAAAGGTAAAGTGAAAGTACTGGCTTTGAATGAGTGACTGACTGGAACACTGGTCCAACAGGTCGGGTAACTTTTGTGTGTGTGCACGGGGAGGAGGTGATCAACTCAGAGATGAAGATGCCATTCAGTCATGCAATGTTTCCAGTTTGCTCCATGTTTTGGGTGCCATCTAAAAGCCATCTGCCAGCTCTAATTTAAATAAGTGTTGCCTTTAACAGGTATGATTTTTTAACCAGTTTTGCTTGCAGAGCTGAGCCAATTTAAACAATTTCCCAGTGAAAGTAACTTACTAAGTGTTTAATAAATATTGCAACCGAGTGTGTGAACCAAATGAGAACAGCTGCTGAATTGTGCCAGAATGTGTGGTTTGACTTGGAATCCATTTGATATTTACATACCTATTTTCCACATTTTAATTTGTCTTGTACATCTAGTACATATATTCTTATCTCTGTTAAGCTCATCTGAATTATGCCTCACTCAGTGTTAAAAAAGGTGAGAAAGACTGATTATAAGTGTAGGCAAGAGTGTGACTAGACTGTAGGAGGAAATAAAGGGATCCACTGGAGAATAAGGAGCAAGAAGGAGATCAGAAAGGTAACTATTACTTTTTTACTTTAGAGCTATGAATCTCTTTTAAGGTACTAAGAGAACTAGAATTATAGTTGGCTAAGCATAAATATTAAGTGAGACTTGCAGAACTTAATTATGAAGTGTAGTTAAGGAAAGAAATAATTGTTACAGTACACTTCACTTTCTCAGTTCCTCAAAAGTGAAGAGACTAAAATGTGTGTTTCAATGCCTTCCAGCCTTTACAGAAGGTGATGTGTTCTTCACATAGCTTGTGACAGTCCATAAGTAGTATTCCAGCACAAACTTTATTTAGTGCCTGTGAATATTTGGAATGCTCTGTGCTATTCTGAAATCAGTTGCTTTTTAATTCACTCTATTCCTAACAGTGAAAATTTCTGCTGAAAACCTTCTGACTGCCTTTGGCTGAGTGACTGGCAGGTATTTTTGCAAGGCTTATCCTGGATTGTATTCACATAGAGAAAAACATGCAGGAGTGCAATTCAACACATACCCCACCACCACAACAACAACAACAACAACAAATCCCCTTTCAGTTTTAGCTTTTGTAACTCTTACATTGTAGACTTCTTTGTTAGAGATTCTTTTTTGTTTTGCTGAAAGTAAAATGTTGTCTCCCTGTGGTGGGAAAACATTAATGTATAAGATGTATATATAGCCAGCTTTATTTGAAGTTCAGGCATTCAGCCTTTGTAGTGTAACACTTTGGTAGTAAAGGAGAGTTGTAATTTACTAAGTTCATGTCCTTGAATGAAGTGGAAATTCAGTTCCATATATAAGACATTAAAATTGAGGGAATTTTAGAACTTGGAAATTCTGTTACAAAATGTTGAGAGAATTAAAAGCTAAGTTCTTTATATCTGAGACAACCATTGGGAAGAGACCTTCAAGTTGAGGTCTTCTAGGAGTGGTTTTGGAAATAATTGAATTGGTGACACTGATACAGAGAAGCAATAGCAAGTACTTTGGGACACATCACTGGTTCATAATCAGAATTTCTTTGTAAGGAGAAACAAGCTGATACCATAGCCATAGATGAAGTGAAAATTCATTGAAGAAATCCATAGGGAATTTTTGCTTCAGCAATAAAACTTTGAGAAGATGATACACAGAGTGTAGTGTTGATTACAAGCTGAGCCAGCTTGTGATACAGCTGTTGAAGGCTGAAGGACATAAATGCAATTCAGAGATGTATCAAACGAGGTTTAAAATAGAAATAAAGAAGGTCTTTAGTGCCATTATACTAGGCATTGAGAAGATGGCTTTAATATTGCAAGAAATTCTGGTTGCTTGTGTTGAAGGTGATTTTTAACTCCTGCTACTGAAAGAGGATGGAGTCTAATGTAAAACTGGAGAAAGAGGTGTGTGATTTTAATTTTCTGAGCAAAATAATAAGTCACTAAATACAGTTTTTGTCACACTAAAAGAAGAGAGGAAAGAAGGGAGAGAATAAATAATACAAAACCTTCCCTGGATGTATGAAACATTACCAGATCTTCCACAAATCCCAATCATGCAAAATCTACTATTAATTTGGAATTATCCTGCTTTTTGACTAGCCCTGCTGTAACCAGTTACTAATAGTTGAACTGCAGAATGAAAATACTGTGACCCTAAGGGAAGTACAGAATAGGTTTTAACAAGAGGCAGAATGTTTCCCCCAGAAGCTTCTTAGGGCTGAGCCAGATGAACAGAGTGAATGAAGGCAATTTATTTTTAGTGATACAAATCCAACTCTCTGTGTGGTACCCAGTGAGGCCACCTTACTGGCTTTCAGATCAGGAGAGGAAAGGACTGTAAGAGACTGAGGAGCTGCAGGCAGTAATGTTCAGTGAAAAAATGGATGTACAGCTCACTTGGCAGATATCATGGAAAGAGCAAGAGATTTTTAATGGTAACTAAATGGATGCTAGAGTATCTCACTAGTTTTGTGGGGAAGCTTTAGGAGGGGATTTTGTATTTTGTGTATTTTTGGAGGTGGTTTTCTATATTCTGAGTCTCCATTTATACAACAGGCATGAAGGTCAGAACTATTTCATCCTGTCTTAAACCATGAGCAGAGTAAAGGATGAGATTTTAACTGGTGACCAGCCAGCTTTTTTTTTTTTGCTTTTTTTTTTTAATCATATGGTGTAGTGACACTGAAAAATACGAGCAGTAAGCCTGTTTTCTCAGGTTTTCCTAATATGTTTACTTACTTTTAAATAAAATTTTACTATGCTGAGGTATTTGGCAGGTTTTGTAGGAATTGGAAAAGATTCTTGTGCTTAAAACAGATGTTTTCTCATGATCCTGTGTTTGAGAGAAATGTTTGAAGAAAGATCTTTCTTCAAAATGGAAACTAAAAGAAGCAAGCAGCTGTGCTTTGGCTTTGCCATGTTAGTGTTAGTCCTGGAACTTCAAGTTAGGCAGTTGCCTGGCCCCTCTTGCACTGGAACAGAGCAGTTTTCCACCAGGGAAACAATGCAGAAAACAGTCTTTCCCATTCAAATGTACTCCTGGAGCAAATTCTCCTTTCGGACATGAATGCAAACTCTTCTTTCAGAGGGGAGAAGATAGAGTCAGATAGAGACTGCTGTTCTAATGTAGTTCCTTATAAATTGAGTGTACTCCTCTCCTCCCATCTGAGTGCATTCTCTTTATCTGGTAGCTTTTTACTTGCATCTTTGGCAAAGAAGTTTCATTACTACCCTGCCATTTTAAACAACAGCAAAAATCCTTTGAGGTTTGTGATACAAGGTGGGTCTCCAGTATGAGAATGGCTGCTTCACTCTTTGGAGTGCTGAAGGATGTTAATGTATCTTGATCAATATGCAATGCTAAACAGTTGAATGGAATTTCAAGTAGAGGCTCAGGCTGCTTGGTTACCATGGCAAACACAGTAGGAAATTCATGCCAAAGTTTGGAAGCAAAGATACGCAAAAGAAAACTTGTAAACTGAAGTAATCACTTTGGAGAGCAGATATAATTTATTATAGTCCGGTTCCCAAAGAATACAGTTTTAAAATGCTATTTTATTAAGCAGATCTTAATTGCCAGTCCAGAGTTTTGCACAAAGGAGGCAATATTCACAAGCAGGGAAGAGTGACATTCTTTGTTGGCTTGCCCTCTGACTGTAAGGGCATTGAGTGAATAGAGTAGCCTCTTGGAGACAGAGGAATTGAATTACTTAAGTACTGTAATCAAGGTTGACATATTTTCAGTGTGCAATGCCTTGTTTCACAGATGACTCAGTCTTGTCTCTCTAAAATTTGTCTGTGTTAATGATTATATGTATGTTAGATCACGTATGTATGCTGTGTAAATATATATATGATCTTTGTGTATTTCATGGTTTGTCTATCTTCCTGATTGCATATATATCCTTTAATTACTTGTGTATATTAAAGATCTTGCCATATTTAATTCACTTTCCCACAGTTGTTTGTCTTAAGGCTTGCTACCTGTAACCAAGGTCTTTATGTGAGTATTTTAATGGGGTGATTTTCAGTTTGATAGGTTCCCTGTGTAATCAGCTTACTGTGAACACAGTATTTGGTATTGTAGTCCTGTCAGGATGTTGTGGCAAATCTGATCCTTTTGCATGTGACTTGCTGTACAGTTTTCCATAGGTGTGGTCACATGCAAATCATGCAGTTATTTTTCTCTTTCTGAATGTAAACTAGTATGTATATTTCCATGTATCTTCCCCAAGGTCTCATCCCCCAAAGGGAAGCTGTTACACAGAAAGCCAATCTGGGGCTTGAGGGAGACACTACTTTTAAAGATTTTCTGAAGATCAAGGTTAGAGCTGGTGTTGGGCGCTGTGATCAGGAGCACCTACCCTAACATGTGACTCTACCTCATCACTTTATGCATTGCATAACATGGATTGGAGATTATGGTAGGCAGTTGGAGGCTCAGGGAAAGCAGTTTAGGTTATTACTGAGAAACTATGATGAATTTGCCTCTGTCTTTATAACACTTAGTCTCTTGGGAAGGGAGGCTTGCTGTTGTTATAACTGGGAAGTAGTGTTACTGGAATGTGAAATGTTGGAGGTGATGGAACAAACAGTTTATGAAATGGTGTTCAGGAGTTCTGGTTGTGAACAGTAACTTTTATATTGAATTACAGGTTAGTCTGCTTTTTGCTGACCTCTTTAAAAAGGACTTACTGAGCACTTTTTAATTAAAACAAAAGTGGAACGTGAAAACATCTGGAAGATTATACTAGGGCTTAATGCAAAGGAAAGTAAGAATTTAGAAGCCACAGGAAGAGAAGAATTGTGCCACTGATTAGCCACAGTAAATAAAATGTCTCATCCCACTAAGCTTAACATGGTAATTTATAGTTATGTGGTATATCTAACTTCAGGAGAAGTGAAAGGGGAAGAGCAGCAGAAGTTGAAGATGCACTGGTTTGACTGAGTAACGGGCAAGAGGCAGCTGTAAGAAACCTGGGAGGTGCAGTTAGGATACTTGAGTGAGCAGCAGTATGTGTTCCCACTAATCTCTTGGTGGCACACAGTGGAGGAAAATACTTGAGTCAGTTTGGAGCTATTACACAAGAAGAGTGGATTGATATTGGTGATTGCCTTAACTGATTAGTACTTGAGTTCTAACAAATATTTATTTCTTTAAGAAATGGAATGGAGAAGAATATTAGAAACAAGAATTGAATAAATCATACAGCAATGTATAAATCAGTAAGTCCATCTCTTCTTATAGGTCTATAAAAATGTATTATTACATAGATATTCAGAGAAGTGGTGAAAATTGTGGCATCTGAAAACTTTTATGTAAATACTGAGGGCAGGACTGGCTTACTCTAGTAATCAATATAAGTGCTGTGTATATGAGGAATATTAGACATCATTGTCTCTTCTTGGGAACAAGGTGGTGTTCAGTAAAATCAGAGTGGAACAAAATTCAGAAATTACACTTTTTTTCCCACATATTAACTCATCAGGATACCTTGCTTCGGTAATATAAGTGAATAATGAACAGGAAGTGGGAGTTAAAATCTGGCAATTTTTTCAATTCCATACAGTAGTTAATGCAAAAAAAAAATCCTGTAGTTATTGAACTTCCATATTTGCATTATAAATGACTTTGTGAAAGAAATCTAGGATGGACAATAATCCATTAATGCATCTGACTTCATGAGTTAACTTCTGGAACATATATCTGCCCACTGTTGAAGAAATGGTACTGGAGTAAAAAGTCCTTGCAAAAAAGTCCAGTGTGGAGTCCATGATTCTAAAGTATGTCTGTGCTAAATTGGTGTCTTAATTGTTAAGCCAATGAGGGGGAAACCAGTGTAAAAATGTGACCTGTCACCCATGGTTTATAAATACCCCAAGAGATCATTATTTTGAACTTAAAACTGCACAGTGAGATCTCTTTCTTACATATGTTCTTAAAAAGAGCTGAGTAGGGGGAGAAGAGGAGGAAGGTGTCTGCATCACATGCACAACATCCGTGATTCTGAATCAGGGTTCTGCTGGAGAGGTTTTTATCCAGCAGCCTAAGTTACAGTAGAGCCAAAGTTCTGCAGACCAGGCACTGGGAAGAGACGATAATGCTGATATCAGAGCTTCTTCTCCCTTCTTCTTAATAAAAAAAAAGGCAAGTAATTGCTTAAACCAAAATAGAACATCTAATTCAGTTCATGTCTGTTGGGAATGTGTGATACAGTGACTTTATTCTGAGTTGTTTAATTAGCCTGTTTACAGATTTAGTGTGACCACACGCAGAACACTGGAGTCATAGTCTCAATTCTTATCTGAGTTGATCATGTCATTAACTGGCATCCACAATGAGGGGAACTTTGCAAAAGGAACTGTTGAACACCTTTTGTTAGCTCTTCTTCAGCATGGGTCTCTGAGGGATTGTTTAGAGGCTCGAGAGGAGTTAAAGCTCATGTATTCTTTTTGTCTCATAGTAAAGCACTGTTGTGCAAAGTGTGTAATTCAAGTGCTTTTAGTGAGCAAAGGGAGCAGGTTTACTTCTGCAGGTGTAATAAAAAATTGACTTTGTTAAATATGGAGAAACAAACACCTTTTGAAAAGTTAGAGTGTCCTGTCACTTGTCTGAAGTTTTAGTCGTTTGATTATAGTGCAGCTGAAGATGCTGGAGTTGCTTGAAGTGCTTCTGGTCAGCTCTGTGGAGTGGGCAGGCTGTTGGGTTTCTCTTGGAGATGCTGAGCTCTCAGACCTTGTCAGGACTGACCAGGATGTGCTCTGGAGAGCTGTGTCAGGGTCAGTTCTTCAGAACAGTTTGGGTGTGACCTAGCTCTTTGAGCAGCACTGTCACAAGTTGTGTGTTCTGGTCTTTCACTCTAAAGCAGCAGTGTCAGCGTGGGTGAAAATTGAACCAAGTGAGTAAATAACACCTTGAACTGAAGATGCTTTAAGTTTCTAAAGGAACAGTTTCAGGGATTTCAGACCTCTCTTGGGTTATGACAGGTGGAGGCAGCAACAGCATTCTGTGCTCAGAAGACAGAGGGATTTTTGTGTGGAGGGGTTCAAAACCTTGTTCCAACTTCACTTAACCTCCCTGGCCTGCAGCAATTCAAATGTGTTGGTATTCTTGGACTGTTTTAGTGCCCTTTGCTCAGTCTTATAAATGAAGAGTAAGTTGATGCTGTATACACCTGTGAAGTGAAGGGGTCTTGCGAACAATTTTTTTTGAGTCTGCTGTTCTGAGGTTTTGAACACTTCTTAGAAATAAAAATATCTACTTTTTCTAGGGTTATTGGTAGTCTGGTGCTTTCACCTTAGACAACTTTCAAAAGAATGTGCTGATCTATACTGTAACCACAGAAATGTTTTGGTTTATGGCCTTACTAAAATGGAGTTAACATTGTTATGATAAGCTGTAAATCAAACAGTCCTTTATGTGTGTTCTTTATGGTGTTCACATCTACTTTCTTGATCTTGTCAATTATATAACCATGGGTTCAGTTAATATGACACAGATTTATTTCAAACCAGTGTGTGCTCTTTGCTCTGCTTGAGTGCTTAGAGTAATTCTTCTGGAAACAGAATATGATTATTTTATTGGATCCTTCAGAAAACTGCACTGATCTCTGCCTAAATATGGATTTATGTCCAGTTATCTGGTCTAGAGCTTTTCTCTAAATGTAGGTGGTCACAGTTGTCTGCTTTATGAATAAATGCTTAAATCTTGTTAAGTAATGTTTTTCTCCTTTCAAAAGTCATGTATGTCTTGTATGGCCCCAAGTGGGAATTAAATCTAGAAGGGAGAAGAATATCAAGTAGCTTCCCAAATTTGCAAGCGGCTTTGTACAAAATTGATCTTTAAGACTTTGTTATGGATGAATTGTGTGGAACACTTGAAAAAAAATTAGGTTAAATAAAATTACTTGGTGTCCTGTTTTACTAGCAGAGCTGTTCTTACAGAGTATCCTAGAAACTGTCACATGCCTTAAGTGTTCCTGTTCAGCATTTAATCAAGTGCTTTGTAACTTATAAAAAACCTTCTGCAAAGATACAGGAACCCATTTATGAGGAATAGTATTGTGAGTGGCAAGCTATTGATGCTTCAGTTCATGGAGTTGGAAGATCAGCAAATTTGAAATGGAAAACTAAAAATAATATTTTTATTGAAGTTTAGAAATGTGACTTTAATATAAAGCAGGTACATTGAATGCAATCTAGAGACCTAAAATTTCCTTAGCATTAATGGCTTTGCAAGGCTCAGGAGACATTTAAAACTACCGTGTGTACACACAAAACACCTATTATGCAACCCTTGAAACTAAGCACATCACTCAGGTATGGAAAAAGCAGCTCACATTTATTTAAGAAACCTATTGTGGCTATAAATAGGGCAACTTTACAAATGGTGATTATCTACTGGCTTTTTATTGAATCCTAATGAGAATTTTACCCTTTTTTCCCCTTTCTTTCTCTTTGGTTTCTAAGTGAAAGCTGAGAAGCTTTTAAACTATTTTAAGTTTTTTTGGGGGGGGGGGGGGGGGGGTGCTTCTGAAGTGAACATTTGTTGACCTGTACAGTGCCTGAAAGGTTTGTGTACCTGAATGTGAGTTCTTGCCAGACTTTAAAATTTCTGCCGAGAAAGCCAAATCAGCAGTCTGTCAGCTTAGGTGCAGTTATATTTGTAGCAGCCAGTTTGCTACTGACAGGCTGTGGCACTGTCAGCTGCACTGAAGAGTGTTTTGTTAGGGCTTTGTACTTGCAGGAAGTGTTGCCTGGACTTTCTGTTGTGTATTTTATATAAACTAAGCAGAACTTTTGCCCTACATCAGTGGTCTTTATAGGGAAAGACAACCAACTTGTTCCTGGAGTTTTTTTGCTTCCTGAATTTCCTTTATGATGCAAACCAGAGCTGTTAAGTAAGCTGGGAGTGGCCCTGTTGCTGCTGCTTTGGTTGATCCTAAGCTTAGGATTCCAGGGCTATTCAGGTGGGAAGGAAGCTCTGAGAGTCTCGGTCTAACCTGCCCCAAGCAGGGTCAGCTGTGAGATCAGATCAGCTTGAAACAACGGTGATGTAACTAAAAATTATTCTGTTGCCAATATTAAGTGATCTCTATTTGGGCCAGTATAACCAAAAAATCTGAAAGTTCGCTCCTGTGTTAATAAAGTGGAGTGTGAAGTATTGACTCTGGTATTTCTGTCACAAACTTGTGTACAGAAACAAGGAATGGAGTTGGCCAGAAGATTCTACAGAAGTGCCTGGGGTAGCTCTGCTTTCTTGTGTTCCTCAGCGGTCCCTGTCCTTTGGCATATCTGCAGGAAGGATAAGGAGACCAGCACAGATGTGGAGGAAGAATAAACAAGTTTAGTTTTCCCTGTCCTTGCTATGCAGTGAGCAAGTCAGGGAGGGTTCTGCCCTATTCACAGGAGATGGTGTAAAGCAGAGGGCTCCAGCAGGGGTTGCCTTGCCTCTTTTTTCAGCCAAATTTTAAAGAGCATCTGTGAAGTTCTAAGAAACTCACTTAGTAATAATTCTAAGAATTGATTTCTTCTGTTACCTGTACACAATAAGCATATTAAGCTCAGTTTTCTCTTTCCCTAGACCAGGGAGCATTAAATCCCTGGACAGCAAGGTGTGGAAGAGGTAGGAGGTTACAGGTAGTCAGTTACAAATTCCAAGCTCCAGAAATACTGAGAAAATTGTTTTCAAAAGTACATTGTCTTGGTTCTTGTGTGTCTTCTCTTTTATTGTGCACTAGAGTTGTACATACATAGGCAATCTGTAATCTGCTGTTCAAGATCAATTAATTCTCTGGACAAGAGAGATTTTCTTAAGAGGATTTTTTGGCAGTAAAATTTTTATTAAATGCTTCACTATTCTGTCTCAATCTCACAGCTATGACCCATTGAAAGCCAGTCTCCTGGCAAATGTAATATTAAATACTATGAAGTATCTAATGGAAGCCTTTTCATGAATGCAATTGAAATTACCTGGAATAAATTAATAAAGTAATTAATTTAATATCTTGGCAATGTTTTCAGCTTGGAAAGAATTGCAGCATGTATGACACATTCTTAAGTAAAATTTGCAGAAAGCTGCAAATGTAAGTTATGAAAAGTAAAGATACAGGAAGAAATAACAACTGTCAAGGAGTGTGATTAAACAGTGACTTAAAATAATGTGATTCACTGTTTAGACAATCTTATTATGAAAGCTCTAAGTCTTGGATCAATAAAATAAATCTTGGATAGATCTTTGGCTTTGACCTTAGAGTTACACACAGCTACAGAACCAAGGTTATTGATGCTCATCCTAATCAGGCATTTCAGACATCAGAATCTGAATGCTTAAAATTTGCTTCAAACCAAGGCAACTGTTTTTTGTTGGGTTTTTTTTCCCATTTTTTTCTTAATGTTTATGTAGTTAAAGCTATGATTAATATGTTCCATTTGACTGCCCTTCTACTGGAAGTCATGAGTCCAGAGTAAATGGGCTACTGTTAAACTGTTAGATTTTTTTTCTTCCCTCCCTCCCCAACAGAATGGGAATAGTTTTGTTAAAACAGTGTGCTGTGAGAGTTTAATAAATAAGAATAGGAAGTCCCTCAAACAGTTACATGGTTCATGTTTTATTTCTAGAGTATGAATTCATCATGCAAACCTAAATGTTCGATTTTTCTTCTGTGAGCAATTTTTCTTCTGTGAGCAAATCTACTTCTCTTAAAGTAGAATTTTAATCTCCTCAGAGACAGGACCTGGGAGCTGTTGATGCCCAAGGTACAGCAATTTTGTTCACTGGCTTTATACAGGTGTGTGAGGTTCCTGTTGTTGCCCAAAAGCTGTTACTCCTTGTCTCTTTGCCCAGGGGGTGCAGTACCTGTCTGAAGGAACAGACTTTGAGCACAGGTACCAGTTGGCCAAGGTGCCAGTCCCAGAGCCTTGGTTAGCTGAGATGTACTTCAAGGCTTGCACAGGGAAGGATGGTCTTGATATTCCTTGCCTTGCATCAGCTGCCCCATTGTGCTTTCAGTTGTGATTACTGAAAGTGTTGCTCTCATCCTGAATCATCCACAACTGAGGGAGTTTCTCAGATGGACAGGCTGGAATAGTGCTGAGTGTTTTTCAGAAGGAAATGTTAAAAGCATTGGGACAGGAAGTCCCAGATAGCTTGCTGCCAGCTGCCGTGGTGAGGGTGTCTGCTTCTGTGCTTTTAATCTCCATGCCTGGAAACACTTAATCCCAAGGTTTTTTGGGGTTTTTTCAAAGTAGATCACCACTTCTAAGTGGGGGGCAGTTCATATCACCTTGCTCAGTAGAGAGTGTCAGATCCAAGGATTTGACAGTTTTTTGTGGACAAGATCTCATGTAAAAGCTCTTCTCTGAGAATGGCATCTTTCACAAAATAGCAAATGGGTTTAGTGGTGAGCTAATGAAAAGCTGACTCCCATGCATGATTGAATTTTATGAGTAAGCACTTCTCTTGTTCTTAGCAAAATCCAATAGCAACCTTCATGCAGAAATAAAGAAAATGTCTCCTAGTTGCTGTGCCCATTGATTCTTCTCTCTTTCAGTTAAGAGAGATGTAGACTAAAGCAGTGTTTTAGTGCTTGTAGATTTGACTTATCTCCATGAGACAACTGTGCTGTAACTGGAAGCAGTAGCTGCATGTAAATAAAAGGCAAGGCATCCCTGTCAGCAGAAGCCTGGTTAATTCTGGGTTGAATTAGTTTATTTATACTTCATTTAAGTTCAGACAGATTCTCACTGCCATCTGGTTCCCAGAGAACAGCTAGAATAAGCACAGTGAAGTCTGTGCTTAGATTTAATTTATCAGAATTTCATGTGTTGCTAGGTCTGTTACCACACAATTTCATGCGATGGGGAACTTGTCACACCGAAGTTGTTGGACAACAAAAACAAAAGCTAGTGATGTAAAACCTCACCCAGACAAAAGAGCAAGGTGTAGTTTGAACATAGCCACCTATTTATTGATTCTTTGCTGCTTCAAGGGACAATGAGGATTCAGAGGAAGGTGGTAATGCCTGTGTCCTCTGCTGGCTGGGACAGTCTGTGGTTCTCTGCTCATTCAGTAGGATTCAGGCCAATAATTTTTACTTTAGAATGGATCTTTGTTCTTAGCATTGAGTCCTGCTGCAACTTCTCTCCAGAGGAGAGAACTTTGAGTCTCACAGGTTTGCTTTAATTCTGCTTTATTTGAGGTATGGCTATGTGTTTGTGTAGCTTGCTCTTCCAGATAGAAATGCTACCCCAATTCTGAGAGTTCTCTCTTGGCATCACTTGCTTATAGTGGTACAGGACAAGGGAATGCTACACAGTCTTAAGACATAACTGCAAGGCCTTTAGGATTTGATTTTTCAACTTCAGATCACAGATTTACATCAGCCTGTGAGCTGGAGAATGCTCTGTGGCAGGCATGCACATTATCCTGCCATCTCCCAGTAGAACTAGTATTCTATTTAATTTCTCCTTGAAGAGGTATTGGTAATATTCTCTTTTAGCTTAAAATGGATCTCTGGACTCTGGGGAATAACCTTTTAGTCTGCTGACTTTAAAAATTGTAATACCTCATCTCATTTTGGAGTTTGTAACAAGGAGACCGTACACCTGATTAAACTGCTTTATAATAAATGCTGCAAAACATAAGTGCAGCTTTAATACTGTTGTGTATAAGTGCTCGTCATGCATATCCTGTAGTTAAATTTGCCTTGGAAATGGCTCACCTGTGTAGCTGGTTAGGATTTTTCCCTACTGACAGGTCTAGTTTCTGTCTGTATAGCTCTATGAATACCAAAGATGTGCTACTCTTCAGTCCTTGTCCTCCAAGGTTTAATGCTCTGGAGCAATTCTATTTTATGTGAAGCTTGTTTACTTTCTCTTTTATTGCTGGCCTGATTTCCTCTGACTAAATAACTGAAAAAGTATATATCAAAATTAGAATCTGAGCCCCAAATCACAGCTATGTCTGAGGCCTGTAATATTGTTTGAGTATCTGCAGCTTTCTAATTACAGACTCTGAACCTCGTAAATAGGGAGGTTAAAAAACAAGGTTGAACCTGGTGTATGATCTTGCATATTAAATGTGTGGGGTTTAATCTCTGGATGATGAAAGATTTAGTTGTCTGTTCAGAAGTGATATGGGGATAAACACGGGTGACACAAGTGAGGGAGCATTTTAAATTGCTTTTCTGTTCCTTTTGATTCTTCTGACACTTAGTGCTAGATCTTAATTTGTTTATATTGAAATTCCTCAGTTTTGTTAGCACTTATTTTGTCTGAGCTATATTTGAGTTTTGTTTTCAGAAGTAAATTACTTTGTAGCTCAGTGGTGTAAAATGTATTTTATAATCACAGGATCAGTATCTTGAATCACTGTTCTTAGAAAGTGCTCTCTTAGGAGCTGGTTGATCATTTTTTGTGATTATGGAGAACAATATCATTTGTTTGCCTGTTGTTAAAGGATAGACTTAGAGTTCAAGAGTTGTATGATTGAGAATATGGTATTTTTAATGCTAAATTGGTTGTACTCAATACTAGGAAAGTGCTACTAGAAAAGTAGAAGATGCCTTGTCTCTGTGATGGCTCTTGTGGCAGGAGAAGCCTTCTGGTATCTTGAGGATATCTCACAGGAGCCTTTGTGCTATGGAGTGGTTGTCATTGGTTTGTCACGTGCTGTAGGTGCCAAGGCAAGGGCAGGAGTAGTTTGTACACTGGCTTGATATAGAGAAACATTTTGATACGATCTTGGATGTCTCATAAATGCAGAGCTGCTTTTTAAAGTAGGGTTTTGTGACTGCATAAATTGTAGTGTGGTATGAACATTGTTTTCAAACAGATGTGGTTATGTGCACATATTGTGATAAACTGAATTCTGTTTGCTCTCTTTGCAGGCTGCGGACTTGAGTAAACCAATAGACAAAAGGATATACAAAGGAACACAGCCTACATGCCACGACTTCAATCATTTAACAGCCACAGCAGAAAGTGTGTCTCTTCTAGTGGGCTTCTCTGCAGGCCAGGTCCAACTTATAGACCCTATTAAAAAAGAAACTAGCAAATTATTTAATGAGGAAGTAAGTAGAAATCTTAATATTGTTGCATGCAATGTATTTGTGATATTGAAGTTTCTAGATTTTCAAAGTTCAGTAGATGTGGCTCCATTTGCCTGTGTAGCTTATTGTTCAGTCACTGCCTTTGTTTTTCAGCTGTTCCATTGGCTTGGAGTACTTACATAAAAATGTTATTCATTGTGAAAAGATAAAGGCATCCTGTGGGGTTTAAGATTAAAAATTAGCATTTTCTAGTTTGGGTAATACTGTAACTAGCATTGAGGACAGTTTACAGATGGAAATAAGGTCTACAAATGTAAATGTTGCTGTGTGTGCTCTGAATTCAGCTGTTTCTGAGGCTTCTGGATTGCCATTGAAGAAGAAAATTTTAAGCTGCTATTTAACTCATATTTTATACTCAAAATATTAAATAAGTTAAAAATACACATTTTTATGGTTGGGGCATTACTGCAGAAACTGCCTATATTCCTAAAGGCTTGCTTGGATAAGAGTAGGCTATAAAGCTGAGTGCACAGAAATGCTGAGGGTTTATGATGTCTTGGCCCTGTGATGTTCAGAAGGAAACTCTCCATCTGCTTTTTCTGTTGCTGCAATAAGGAAAGAGAAGCAGTACTATGGGGAGCACTAATGCCAAGTTACAGAACCACTGCCTCTGAGTATCTGGTAGCATTGGCATTCTCAGAGGAGTAAGTGTCCAGATGCTAATAAGGAAAGAAATCTGGTAACTGGGATGACTTGTGACAGCATTTTCTGCAGAGGATAAGCTCAGGGAATTCGGGTGGTTTGGGGGAGGTTACTTTCTTTTGGGGATTGTTCTTCTGCTCCTTTTTTGTTTTAATTCAGTTCTGTAGAGAGGTTTGCAGGCCTCTTGGTTGGCTTTGTTTGTTTGTTCTTCTCTCCTTTTTTGAAACTTCACATCTGGATTCAAACTTCACAGATGAAGTTAAGCCTTGCTCAGCTTTCAAAGTATACCTTTCCTGCCTCAGAGAGATGTGTTGCCTTCCTCCTTCCTTGTGCAAAGAAGATTGAAGTATTGTTCTCACTGGGGATGTTTTATAATTAGATCTAATTCCTCCTCAGTTTTCTAAAAGTAGCAACATGTAGATCAGAAGAGGGGCGTTTTTCTTCCTACCTGGCCTTGTCCCAACTGCTCTGCCTCTGCTTGTGTTGAGTGGGAAATAGTGCTGGAGAATCTTTTAATGAATCTTTTGTCTGTTGGTAAAAACCTCTGTATAAGTAGTTGAATTGTTAATTTTAGCATTGTCCTACCACCGCCACCCACCCCTCCAAAAGTGTCTTATTTATTCTTGTACAATAATATTGTAAGTATTAAGAAGGGTATCAGACATACTCTAAACAGCTGGTTTCATTTCACAGAGTAGTTCCCACTCCTGTAGCTGAGCTGAGTTCCTTTGAGAAAAACTTCTGCTGGAATAGTTATATCAAGGCCCAGTGCATGTTTCCAGGCCTTGATGGTGTTTACTGTCTGGTGACTCCAGTGCAGAGCTGTGTTGCAGGCTGAATAGCTCCTGTGGTATTCCCCAAATGCTGGAAGCACTGCAGCCACTTCCATCAGCCAGTATTGCTCTTTGTCTGTGCTATTGTCAGATTACTTCAGTGGGATGGAAATGTGGCCTTTGACAATTTGGTGGAAATCTAAATGAGGTGATCTCTCTTCTACCAAGCTGATGTAAGGATTTGCTCAGTGCTACCAAGACTGCACACAGTAGGCTACAGTTAAATGACAAATTCTTGTTTCCCACACTGACCTTATCTGCAGTTACAACCAACTCTAAAACTGAAATATATTTTTATTCTGTCAGTTACAGTATTGAAGTTTGCCCTAGATGTGTTTGTAAGTTCTGGCTTGTATTTAAAGCCCCTTTCAGAGAAAAATTAGTGAGCACTGATGTTTGAACCAGTTCATTTGCTTCAAGATGAAGGTGCCTATTGGATTTAGAATATATTTTGAGTTTAGATTTAAGACTATGGATAGCCTACAGTCTTTAGGAATAACTGTAGGCATAAGGTGGTGTGAATGAGTGTGAACGTTGTTCTACAGATCCAGCATTCATGCTGGAGGTAACAGAATTCACCACCTGTCCTGTGAGTAATTTGGTGCTTCAGGTAGCCCAAAGCTCTGCTTTGCCTATCAGCTGTGGTAGAGCAATCAGAATAGCAATCAGAATGTATATGATACATTAAATAAATCAGCCTGTTATGATAGGCTATGTTGAACATAAAATGCAATAGCCCTAGCATAGTCTTAACTCGTTACCAAATTTTTTAAAATTCTGTTGATGTAGAGGATGATAGGGACTTGAAAGGCTGAGGAGAGTGATAGATACTGTGCAGCTTGTAGCTGCCTACATAAATCCATCTGTAGCCACAGTGGTATTCCTTCCAGCTGTATCAAAATTAAACCAGTAATATTTTCTTACTGCCCAAACCAGTCAAATATACCTCACAGATTCAGTTGTTTCCAGGCAGTAATTGGTTATTATCAAATTAGCCAGTGCTTTTTCATCTTACTTTTTAATCCTTTTTTAATTTAAACTGAAGCCTTGAGCTGCATTTTTTTCCTAATAAACTCGTCCTGTACCTTTGTTGCCAAAGCTGTGTAAGACCTTAATGCAGATTCTTTGACTGCCTCAGATTTTTCAGTCATTTGTGTCCTGTGCCTGTAATTTTGTCCCTTCAAGTTCTTCAAAACATGACCAAGATAATCTTGGCAAGTGTTTCTGCCTGGTGAGTGAAGCTTCTTCACTTCCCATTCTTCCATCAGACTGAACATAAGCTCTTTATCTCACATCCCTCACTGATGTGCTGATACTGCATTCAGACCATTCTTGTAAGGCATCTGCTGCTCCTACTGACTGCAGGTCTGGCTTTGTTGTGCTGCAGGACTTTGTGAACCCAGCTGGAAGCTTTTAAAACTCCTGAAAGTCCTAACTTCAGAGTTTGTGTCTTGGGAAGGGGATGCTTGGTCACTGTGGTCACTTGAACATGTCAGATTAGAGTCTCTCTGCATCTTGTCTTCCTGAGCTGATCAGTTCTCATTGCAAATTGTAATCTTCTGTTTTTCACAGCCTCCTTGAAGTAAAGATCAGGTTTGCAGAGTTTCTCTGCAGTATTTAGGATCATGTAGGCCAATATGGTTATGGACATAAAGTGCCATTATTGATACAAAATTTGAGCAGGTGCTCTTATTAGCAAACGTTGTATGTCAGATTGAGCTGCTTTAGTAGAGAGCAAGAAATTTTGCACATTGGCAATGAGAAGATTGGTGCCTACAGGAAACCAGCTGGACTGGTGTTTCCTGCCCATGTTCTCCTAGTGTGTGCCAGGTAACTTTCTGGTTGTGTTTCTGATGTCATCGTTATCGAGACATGCATGAATATATATCAGTGAATATGTGACAAACTAGTTAAAATATCACAACAGAATCAGAGACACTATTATTTTAAAATTACTCAATTTGAAGGAACAGTGCCATATTTAGTTACATCTCTCAGCTCTCAAATATACCATGGCTGTTTTAACCAATGAGAATTTTCAGGAGAGAGACTTTCTAGTTTCATACTGAGGTTGAGAGCAGCAGAAGTGTAATCTAAAATGGCCAGGTGCTGCTTTTAGTGACAGTTCCACAAGAGATAACAATTGATGTATTATCCATTAGTTTGATGTTTTTGTGTGTGATAAACAGCATAGCAAGGTTTGGGGGGTGATTCTTCTTTCTTCTTTGTTTTTAGGGCTTTTGCAACTTGTTCTGGTATTCTTTAGGGTCTTTATATTTGCACTCTTGCCTTTTGTGTAGCTCAGCTCTTCTTTCTGCTTTCAATCAATATGCCAAATACAAATCTTGAATATGCTTGTAAAGAATTACTTGTCTGCAAGTTACAGCTGAGTGGTGCCATGGACAACATGGTAAGTTGTGGAAGTCCATCAGAACTGAAGTAGTCAAAGGAGTCAAACTTTACCTCTCCGTTCTTAGAGCGTTGAAGACATCATGACCAGGAATGTTTGTTTAATGTGTGTGCATTCTTTTGCAATGATGAACTCTATTAAAACGTTATGTTTTAAAGGAAAGTGTGTAATCAAATGGTAACAGGGTATTGACAGGTCCTTGGCTATTGAAAGAAAAATATAATTGGAGACTGGGGATTCCAAGGTGAAAAGTTGGTGGTGCCTTGTAAATTCACCCAGCCCGTGCATTTACCTACTGACTTTGCAGCCACATGATAACAGGGTCCACAGCCTTTGCTCCCTGAATCAGTAAAAGCTGGTAGGTTTTTTTTCAGAGGTTGGGTTTTTATTTGTGATTTCATATAAAATCAAAGCCTGAATTTACTGTTGTTGATTTGTAACCTGTTTGCTGTATAATACAGATGAGTAACTGCTTTTTTCCCCTTTAGTTTATTCAATGTTTTCTTGTTTCCTTCTCATGCTCTTCAACCTACATAGGGAAAAATAAACCAAAGAGCACTCCCTTTAGATTCATAACAGATTGGCTTGAGTGAAGTACGGTCTTTGTGGAATGTGACTGTACCATAATAATAACCTTTGAAAGTACTTTGTCTGGAAACACTTTCCTCTTTACTGCCTGATAAGTTTTAGCAAATACAGTAACATAGTTCCTGTCTAGAAAGTTAAGTTCACTTTATTTAAACATTGCTCCTCATCCCCCAGAAAGCTCAGATGTACAGTTAATCATGGAAACCTTAATTTTCAGAGTTTCTGATGTGTATCTTCTTTGTTTTTCACAGAGACTAATAGACAAGTCCCGAGTAACCTGTGTAAAATGGGTACCAGGTTCGGAAAGCCTTTTCCTAGTAGCTCATTCCAGTGGCAATATGTACTTGTATAACGTGGAGCACACTTGTGGTACCACAGCCCCGCACTACCAGCTACTTAAACAAGGAGAGAGCTTTGCAGTGCACACTTGCAAGAGTAAATCCACAAGAAACCCTCTGCTTAAATGGACAGTAGGTGAGGGTGCCCTGAACGAATTTGCCTTTTCCCCTGATGGGAAGTTCTTGGCGTGCGTGAGCCAGGATGGTTTTCTTCGCGTGTTTAACTTCGATTCGGTGGAATTGCATGGTACAATGAAAAGCTACTTTGGAGGACTGCTGTGTGTGTGTTGGAGCCCCGATGGGAAATACATAGTGACAGGCGGAGAGGATGACTTGGTGACAGTTTGGTCTTTTGTGGACTGTCGAGTCATAGCGCGAGGCCACGGACACAAATCGTGGGTCAGCGTGGTGGCCTTTGATCCATACACCACTAGTGTAGAAGAGAGCGACCCCATGGAATTTAGCGGAAGTGACGAGGATTTCCAAGACCTTCATTTTGGCAGAGATCGAGCAAATAGCACGCAATCCAGACTGTCCAAAAGGAACTCTACAGACAGTCGTCCAGTAAGTGTTACGTATAGATTTGGTTCGGTAGGCCAGGACACACAGCTCTGTTTGTGGGATCTTACAGAAGATATCCTCTTCCCCCACCAACCTCTGTCAAGAGCAAGGACACATACAAATGTCATGAATGCCACAAGTCCACCTGCAGGAAGCGGTGGAACTAACCCAGGAAGTAATGGAAACAGTATCACAACGCCTGGAAACTCTGTACCCCCTCCTCTTCCACGGTCAAACAGCCTTCCACACTCTGCAGTCTCAAACGCTGGCAGTAAAAGCAGTGTCATGGATGGTGCCATTGCTTCTGGCGTTAGTAAATTTGCAACCTTATCGCTACATGATCGGAAGGAAAGACACCATGAAAAAGATCACAAGAGAAACCATAGCATGGGACATATATCTAGCAAGAGCAGTGACAAACTGAACCTAGTTACTAAAACCAAAACGGACCCAGCTAAAACTTTGGGAACACCTCTCTGTCCCCGAATGGAAGATGTTCCCTTGTTAGAGCCTCTTATCTGTAAAAAGATAGCACATGAAAGACTGACTGTGTTAATTTTTCTTGAAGACTGTATAGTCACTGCTTGTCAGGAGGGATTTATTTGCACATGGGCAAGGCCTGGTAAAGTGGTAAGTTTTAATCCTTAATGCTGCATCAAAGAGCTAGAACTCTGAATAGATAGTTTTCTTGAAATATAATGAATGTTGAATATAAAATTTCTTTATGCTTAATGTAAAAAAAATATCCTCAGAGCCATACTTTTGGATACTGCATGCCATATTTCTGAATGATTTGAAGTGTCTTGGATACAATTATTAAATATAGTTGCCTTCCAGCAGAAGAAATAAATACTGTGCATCTAAACTATTGATCAGTGTTCTTATACTTAAGCATAACCACAATATGGTGAAAGCTATTTATGTAAAAATTGAAGTAAAACCTGTCAAACACTAAAATAATCATAATCCTTCGAATGTTTTCTAAAAAATAAGCACTCCCAATGAGAGTAGCTTATGAAAAGCTGCTGCTTCTAAGTCTAATGAGAAACGTGAGCCTCTGAAAAAGTGAAAACCAAAGTGTTTTATTCCTCCATTCTTTTCTGTGGTGGCCTGCCATTAATGTGAAACCACTTCTTATTAAAACATCAGCCATTTTATGCACAGATTCGTGAGCCCTGTACTGACTGTAGTTTATGCTCTTAAATTGTGAATCAGTATTAACAAGGAACTCTAATTATAGCCAGGTTTTGATTTATGTATTTAAGTTAGGGAAAATCCTGCAAGCTTTCTCTCAGTAGGTTCAGTGTTCTGTTCCTGTCAGGTTTGTTAAGGCAGTTCAACCACTACAAGCTCGTGTTTTTGATGGCATCTGTTCCATCAGCTGAACCTACATTAGTCTATTACTAGTTTTCACTCTTGTTGTTGATGCACTTGAACACCTATATTATTTTATTTTTCTTCTGTCCAATGTATAGATAGCTAAATTTTGACTGAAGCTAAATGTGGTGATTCTAACATTAAAAAGTACTTTGTGCTACAATAGCTCTGCTTGCCAGCAACAGTTCAAAGGAATACAGCTATGAAAACATTTCCAGAGTTGATCTGAGAAAAGGACCATTGTTTTGTGAAAATTTCTGAAAGGGGATGTAGACTATCACCTGAAGTGAGAGAAATGATCTGGTAATACCTGAATAATGCCATGTTGAGCAAGTTAAATGAAAATCTGTTGTTTGTTAGATTTTAACCATTTGGTTCATAAATCTGACTTTTGAAGTAGAGGTACTGTATATATTTAGATACCACATCTTCATTACTATAAACTTGCAAGTAAAACTCAATTATTTTTCTTAAAATTGTTTGTATAATGTAGGCTTTTTTGAGATCCTATCAAATTTGTCTCAACATACGTGTGCGTAAAAATCTGTGTCTGCTCTGCATCTTAATGCATATTTAAAGGTTGAATCTAAAACTTAAAATTGAAAACCCCTTTATGGGAGAAGGGAGGAGGGTGTTACCTAAAAGTATTTTTTTGCCTGAGAACTACAAATCCAGCATTAATTAAAAAAAAAAAAAAACACGCCAACACTCCCTTAAAACACTAAACTATTTAAAATGTTTGCTCAAAATGGAAGTATTAAAGCAATTATACTTTTGTGACTCAGTGCACTTCACATCTTATTAATTACAGCAGTGCCTCAGATTGCTATTGTGAGCTACATTTTCTTTTTGTTCTAAAACTTTTTTGAATACTATTAAACACTACACTGTCACATTTATTTTTCAGTGGCTGAGGTGGGTTTTGTTAGACTGAGTATAACTTAAATATTTTTGTGTATTGACTTTGATTTGGAATATGACATTTCAAATATTTCAGAGATAAAGTATGCAGTACCAAAAATCAGGATTTATGTATTGGCCAATATGGAAAACTTTAACTACAGGTAAGTAATTTTCATGCTGAAGTTATCACTTTCAAAATTAATATATTGCACACTGATGTAAATGCCATATTCTTTAGGATGTATTTACTTAGAAATTTACAAATTAATTTGTTTTTCTGATTTCACTTGCATTTCTAGTGAGCTCACTCTGCTGGTAAAAACTAAATTTTGGTGGCATGTTTACAGGGCTTTGTTAGGAAAATACTTGTGCCAGAAGGACGTTATGAGCATCCTTTTTGTTTATAGGAAAGCACTTAATTTTATTTAATGAGAATTGTCAAAGTATAAAACACTCATGGTGATGTCTTTCTTACTGGGTTATATACCATCATTTCTGTTTCACCAGCTGTTTCATCCTAGCATGTCCCGTTACTCTGGGGTTTAAAGTTGCTATTTCTAGTCTTCCTTTGACATACGGCTCCCCAAGTGATCTTAAAGCTCTGTCACTTTTTTGTCTGCCAACTCTATAGAGTAAAAGCCTCTGAATCTTGCTGCTGCTTCCATCATTGCCTCAGAAGGCCTTCATTAAATTGATGCCACTGCCAGCCTGAAGAAAGAATTGGATGGAAAAGCAAAGGAGGCTTGCAGTGTCTAATGTAATTTCCATTGAGCCAGTGCTACCTCTCCCTCTCATTTCCAACAGCCATCAAAACATGTGCTGGATAATTTGACAGTGTATGACAAATTCTGTTTATTTTTCTGGTTGGGCTTGGGCTGCCCTGAGTGGAAAATAAATCCAGAAGTGTCTGTTCAGCCGTGATCCCTGTGATAGTTGATAGTCTGTACAGTGCTGACATTGTCCTGACAGTTTGTTTATAAACTTTCCAAATTACTGCTTCAGTGTGTACAAAATCATACCTTGAGCTTCCTCACGGGATGTGCTGTTCTTGCATTGCACTTCCAGAACTGCTTTGCCAACTCCCAGTCAGTGAAGTGAAGTGAATAGCAAAATTCAATTAGAAACAAAGTGGATGAGGTTCAGGGTTCATTAGTTTCAATTTTTTATTCTTTTTTTTTTTTTTTTTTTTTTTTTTTTTTTTTGTGAGCTGGTTTCTGTGAAAGGTTCAGGGTGGTCAGAAAAATAGGTTGCCTTAACAAGAGTATGAGCTTTTCTCCTCAACATGGTGACAATTAGCTGTCATCTCTCACCCCTGTCTTTGCCAGGCCCTAATGGGAAACCTAAACAGGATTACAGAACTGTTGGATTAATCTAGAAATATAGAAACAGAATTTGGAAGGAACAAAAGTAAACTTTATTGTGCTATCTTTATAGCTACATCAATCTGAATTACAGGATCTGCAGAAGCAATTAAAAAACCCCAACAAAAGCAATCCACAAAACCCCAAAGTGGTACTTGGATATGCAAAGTAAGTTTTCTCTGAACTCAGTGGTCAGAGTAACTACTTACATGATTTCTGTGTTGGGCTTCAGAACTCACTGTTCACTGTCTGTACAGTGACTCCATTTTCTGGGAGTGAAAGTTGCTGGGGAGTTCCCTGTGTCAGAAAGCTCAAGGTAAGATTGGCCAGAAGCACCCCCAGGTGAAATGGCAGTGTATAACCTAGCAAGAGAAACATCCTACCACTTTGTAAAACAAATGCACATGGAATTTATTTATTTGACTTATTGTACAGGAAAACTTAGACTTAAATTATAACATCCTTGAATTTTCTAGTTAACTACAATTGTAGTACAGTATCATGTTTTAGTATGGCTTCTGTTTTAGTGAAAGTACTTAAACATTCATGTACTATATTTGAGTGAGACAAGCAGCTATACATACTAATTCTTCCTCAGTGGAAAGGAGCATTTCATCATTACAATTGAAGTTCAATTGCTGGTATTTAAGTACTATCAAATAGATTTCTTTCAACGTGATACGGTATCTGTATAATCTTCAGGGATGATTATAGTTAAACTGAAACACAGCTATACAACTTCAGGTTACCATGCTAAAATTTGAAGCTTTCTGTAATGTGCACAATAGCAAAGTTGCACATGGCATACCCACATTATCAGGGTGAATTAAACCTAGAGTACACTGGTGTGATATTTATAGCAAGGTATGTGTGTGTGCGTGTGTGAGGAGGTGTGACAAGTGGCTCCAGTACAGCCAGGAGAGATCATAACCCTCTAAAGGCTTTATGATGAGGATGTCTGGATTAGGAAATAACATGACTTTTACTAAACGCTTTCTAGAAAACCCATGTTCTGAATTATCACCTCTTAAAATTTGAGTATGTACTTGGAATGACTGTATATGTCTGCCCCTTTAACAACATAAAACTACTAAATTAATATTTAAAATGCTGGCCTGCTTATGTTACAATAATAAAATTTGTGTCAGTTAATTTACTGTCAATTTACATGTAAAGATTAAACTATTTTTTCTGCATTTTATGATTCTGTATACTGGAGTTTGTTAAAGATTGACATGTTAGGTGATACTGTACAAAATTGTATTGACTACCTTTAGTGAAAATCAAAAGTAAAATTCATATGTATTTCCTTTTTACACTTCCATCTAATTTCTTGACAACTTGAATAAATTTCATAGAGCCTTTCTAACATGAACTATTGTTAATTTAACTGTTGCAATAATTAAGCTTTAAGAAGTATTGTTGGTATATTTATAATTTTAAGAAGATCATGTTTGTTTCATACTGCTTATTTTTAGCTGTTCTATTGTCACTGTTACAGCTGAAGAACTTTACTAAATACTTGACATTACAAAATAACTTGCTGGGGTTGTCCTCTGTATACTGATGTTAAATAAAAATGTGTGATTGAACTGTAAATGTAGATAACTTTCAATAGTCCTTTCCACATTTGAGTTTTAATTTATCTTGCAGTGCTTAGGTGGTCTTATGCTCTCACACTGTGCTGAACAAATTGCCACAATGAAACTGTTAACTTGCCATGCTTTAAAGTAAGAAGTTGATCACATCTGTAACCTGCTCTGAGAAAATGTTTCATCTCAAGACTGTGCAGATGTTTTGATGTTTAAAGCTTGCTGATAAGGTCATGACTCAAGGTAGCTATTTTTTTTAGGACTAGAGTAACATTAAACAGAATACTTACCAAACCACTTTTCAAACTTGTTTAAACTCAGATTCAGCAGAACACAGACATGGCTGTCTCTAGATTCTCTCTGCACACCTGTCCGGTAGGAGCTGGGGCAGAGTGTCGTCATTCCTTCTAGGACTCTACAGGAGCTCTTTCCTCTGTGGACTCTGGTGCAGGGTATGTCCTTTATTCCAGCTTTAGATCTTGGTGTTTACCTAATGATTGCTGAATTTACAGCCCTGAGGATATAGCTCATACAGGTGATTCAAGCATTTTCTGTCTAGAAGAAAATAGTCTAGGATAAAACTCATCTGAACTAAAATAAACTAGCCTAAAGCTTTGCAAAATTTCTTGGAGCAAATTTAGGTGAAGACTTCAGATGTTGCCCTTCCTTTTGAGGGGTTAGGCATTGTCTCACCTTTGCAGCAGTGATTCTTTGTTAACAAAGAAAAGCCAAACAAATTTACTGAAGTGTTTCAAAGACATTTTTGAGGAATTTCAGTGTAAAAGTGAGTTACTTTGGGTCCAGTCTGACAGGGAGGACTGTTTGTCTCTTATGCAAAAATACTCTGTAGACAAAAGCTGAGGCAATCATCTTCTGTAAACTTGAGAACTTTGTGGTACTTCCAAGGTATTGATTGACCATTGTGATGATCTATACATAGAACATTGATGCATATTTAAGAACAGGGGCTAGTGAAAGAAAAAATGAAATCTGCTTGAACGCTTCTGGAACATCCATTTATATCAAATGATGCAAGAACTGGTTGGTCAAACCAGTTTCCCAGTAGTGTGAGCCTGAAACAAAACCCAGCTTCCACAGGTTTTGTGGTCAGAGAAAGTATTTGGCAAAATATGTCTTGAAACATGAAGGTGTCATTTTACTTGCCTTTAATAATGTTGCACAAGCTTCTCAAGGAAATAACTTTTAAGACAATATTATTTTCTGGGTTTTGAAGCTGGATTTTAGGTAGGTGCTGCTCAATCAAAGTCATTTGGCTCCTTTCTTCTAAGACCACAGTCACTTTATGGCTAACTCACATGGGGTTGCCTTAAGTTATATGCTTTTCCTTGAGGTTTTCCCTGGTTTATCTCAATTTCATTATTTTCTAAACTGCAAATTTTACACCTTACTGACTTTTGTAGGTCGAGAAAAGTAGAGAAACAACAGTTTATAAACATGTGAGCCCTTGGTACTTGAATGAAGCGTAAGGTCCTATTTTTTGAGCCCAGGTCAGGTTTCTGCTGGCAAAAGCCTTTTTGCATTTTCAAGCACCCAAGTAGTTGCATCTTAGTTTTTTTTTCCTCTGCATATCTTCCATTCACCTAGTGCCACTGGACAGATTTTTAGTTACTGATGATTTTCTACCAGCCTTGAATTTGAATTTTTTTTTGTTGACAGTGACCTCTGTTAAGAGAAACTCCTTTATATACACAGAAGAGAAGTTGCAAGTGAAACCCTAAAGGTGCTACAGTCTTTTATAAGGTCTGGTGTCAAATGGTTTATGTATTTATACTTTTGTGTAATGTTATCAGAACGGAGAAAAAAAGGCAAATGGGATACAAATTTAAAAGCCCATTTAGTGAACACAAAAACTGTGCAAAGACAGGCATCAGCTTTGCTCTATCCCCTAAATCCCATACAGAATATTTCTCTGTAGCATGTTATGTGAATGAACAGCATGTGCTTTCCTGAGCATTTTTATTAAATTAATTTTATTACTTCATTAGAGATTAATATGTGATTTAGTGAGTATATGCAGTTCAGAAACTTTTGCTGTTGAACACTTATTCTTTGGATAAAGAACTTGACTATTTTGTTCATGCAAGTCTTAAAACCAGTGCAGCTAATTTAACTACAGAATTTTAAACAAATGTGAGAAATCTCACTTTTTTTGTGTCTTAGTGCTCAAACACCATAGTGGACCATGGGCTCTTTTCTCAAGCAAAGCTTCAGTCCAGAATACTTTGTAACTCTAGTTACATAGTAACCCTAATTACTCAAAGAATATCACCATTCTGGCCAAAAAACAAACTACTCCTGGAGGATTTTTCAAATAATAGCTTCCCATTATTTTACATACTGGCAATAGTAGAAATGGTTTAACAAACCAGTACCATTCTTGTATGGGCATTTGTTAATTCAGCCATATTTTAATTGGTTTAATTGCATTAGTGAAGTGTACTATGAGACTTTCTTTTTTTATATTGGATTGCTTGTTATGTTGGATCCTTTATTTTTTTCTACCTTTCAATTTCAAACCAGAAAGTAGAAAGATGAGCAGAGTTTGACATCCAGCATGTTCTGAGTGCCAGCAGAGCTGTTTCCCGGAAGGAGACATGCACTTTCTGGATCCTGCTTGCATGTCCAAACTTGCTGTTTATTATCTAGATTAGTGAAACTGTATGATTGCACCTTTGGCTCCAATTAAACAGCTTCTAATTTAAATTAAGAAAATATTAACTCAGTGGCTACTGTTTACTATTTTCCTATTTAATATTGCAATATCTTCCTGTTTGTTTGTTTGTTTGTTTTAATACAGCAATTACATGCTGATCTTTCATGGAATTAGTTTCTCTTGTGAAACATTATGTTTCATGTCTTTGGAAAAAAGCCCCAGACTTTTGTCTGGATTGTATGTGGAATTTTAAAATATATACCCATCCTTCTCCTCACAATCCCATAAATGGGGAGGAGGGTTTGTGTTTGTGCTGCTGCAGTGACCAGACCCCAGCAGATGAGTGCCACAAACCTCGGGTGCAAATGGCTTTCCTGATTGTACTTGTTATGGCTTTTCATTCCTACCCATGCCAGCGTATTTTTACCAGATGTGCAAAGTCCTGTGTGTTTCAGGAAGTCAGAGAATGCATGGATAAACAGGATAGCCCTAGCAGCGAGAGCTGAAGCAGCCTGTGTTCAGTACTCACAGCACTGACTGACTTAGGAAAAATGACCCCATCCTCTGAGAGCTGCATTGCTCATCTGTGGAGTGTCCCATTAAGATGACAGCAGCTACCTCTGAGGTTGGGATGAATATTGTTGTACTAAATTCCTGTCTTGGAGCTCATAACTCTTCCATTTCCCATGCCTGCTAGACTCATATGCTGACAAAATACTACTGCTAATAAAACACTACATTTATTTACAAAACTTTGAGCAGTGTCTTAATTTGTTCCTGCTGCTTGCTCAGTGGGATCTGTTTGTCCTTAAGCCTGAAGCTGCTGCACCAGGCAGCAGAGCTGCAGCTGTGGCTCTGCTCTTCCATGTTTCCTGGCACGGCTGTTTAACAGGCTCACTTGGCTGTTGCTCTAATAAGTTGCTGCAGCTTTTGTTTCATCTTTTCCCACCTGATAGACTGGGTGGTTCCATCACAGAAAGCACTACACTCTAATGGCTTTCTTCTTTCTTTACAGGCAGGAGCTTTTTATATTTTTTAATTACCTTACCCATTGTATTCTTCCAGAGAATACAACTACAACTGTTCCAATCCCACACCCTTTGTATCACAGATGAGATTTACTGTGAACTTCTGTATCAAAGCAGTAACTTTATTTGAGCCCTCAATTGCTTTTCTTAGGTTGTTTTCCCCCATCTCCAGTGTTACACTGAACACAACCTGGTGAATAGCCTTGCTTGGAGGCTCTGATACAATGGCAAAATGCTGCAGAATTTTTGTTTTGATCAGGACCCACTGAGAACTCACCACCTTTGGTGAAACTTACATGCCTAAAAACCAAATTCATACTCTTTGCTTTTCTTGTATGAACATTTAAGATGTCTTCTGAAATCAAGTACTTGAAAGAACTCACAAACTTTCTGGTCTCTCCCCTGGGAGTGAATTTCTGAACAGCATCATAGCCTAGTAGTCCTAGTTTCAAGGCAATACTTGCATACATTTGTTCCATCTGCAGAAGCACAAGGATATTGCTTGAGGTTATTTTCACTTTGGTGTTCCTCTGGCTTGCCTGCTCAGAGCTGCAGAATTAATTCAGAGCAAGGACTGAAATAAAGGAATTCCTAGTACTCACTGAAAGCCATCTGCACTGAGCTGCTGCTCTTCAAAGCAGGGAGCATTCACCACCTATGAGATGTAACCAGGACTGACTCCTTGTTCCTAGTCTTGGAACTTACATTCTAGAGTGGCTGATAGTTCACAGGGAATAAGGCACCACACTGAATTTCAGTATGTGCTGCCAGTTTCTAGAGGAATCCTAGGAAAATAACTTCATTTTGTTTCCCAAGAATTGGTTGTGTTACAGTGTAAATCCAATGGTAGAATAGGGCTTACTTCTCCTGTATAGGGTGGTTATAGGTTAGCCTGTTGAAAAAGACTTGACATTATGCCATCCCTAGAGCTTCCTGTGTGCTTATAAAGCACATATTTGCATATGAACAGATTGTTGATTTAATTAAGACTGAAAATAATACCTTTGGACGTCTTTTTCCAGGGTACTTCAAAGTTGCTTAGTGGATGTAATCTTCTGACAAGAAAGACCTTCCAGTTGCTGCTGGATTTAATAGACTTGTGAAGAATGCTTCAGTAATGAACTAGTGAATTCTGATTAACCTTGTCACTTTCCAACAAAACTTCCCTGGTAAAAATTTCAGAAGTGCTTCAGTGGCTTGTTTGCTCTAAAGTTCTGCCTTCTTTCACCATCTAGTCCATAAATAATAACTAGGAAAGTTTTTGTTCTCATGAAATATGCAGGATCTTTGCACATCCTGAATGTCAAGTGTAAAGAAGAACCCACTTCAGTCTACCTCAACAGTGTTTGAATCAGATATTCCCTGCATAAACAAATACAAATAAAGGTGTTGTTCAGGTTCTTTCAGGTGAGGTCTATGGAAGGCACCAAGTTAAGTTCCATGTGCTTTGTTATGTATAAATGTCATATGGACCATATGCAAATACAGTCTGCCAGAAATCCTGCAAACTACTCAGGTTCATGACGTGTCTGAAATGATCAGATGTTTTTTTTTAAAAGAAGGGCTTTGGTTTGAACAGAAATTTGATGACTTGAATCCAGTCAGTCTTGCCCTCTTTCCCCTCTTTCCCCCTCTTCTGAGGTCAGAGTTTACTTCCATCATCATGACCTCTCAGTTCTTGGATCCAAGTTTGAAAGAGCTCCTGTAGATTCTGAAGAAGTGACATAATTCTGTCTTCTGTCTGTATGCTAATTGCTGCCTGATCTTGTCTAGTTTGATGGATCTGAGTCCCAGGATCTTAATTTTGAGGTAAGAACATAAGCTGGGAGCTGCTTAGAGGAGTTGCTGAAAGTGCATTTATCATTCCTACAAGGTGAGGAGTTGCATGGGGATATTTGCTGGTGTGCTTCCAGCTGCCAGTGTGCTTCCAGCTGCCAGTGTGCCCCTTGGCCTGCTGGCACTCGGTAGAACTAATGACCTTATATAAGGCTAAATTGTATTTTGACAATAAGCTTTTCCTAAGTAAGCCTGATAAAGTTATCTTATGTGAATTATTAAAAAAGTGGCTACTGTGCATAAATCTGAAATGGAGTCTGTCCATTGGTACCCAGAGGTTTAATCTGTAAGGTGTAGTTGCTTTAATCCAGAGCAGCAGCCTCTGTGTGGTGAGGGGCACTGTGCAGTCATGGGGCTGTGTGTGAAGTAAGTCTCCTGATCTGAATGGCAGGGTAGTTAGAAGAGCTGGTACCAAGATTTCCTGAGTGTGAACTTAAATTGTAATAGGAAATCTCTACTGAACTCTTGTCAGGGTTTCATTCTGTATTAAAATTACCAAAACAAATATTTGGTTAGACAATCTATTTTTCTATTCAAACCTTGTAATACTCGATCACATATAAGGGATAGAGTGTTTCTCTGTATCAGGTCAGGTGTCAAACATTGATATTGGAATAGGTTCTTTTGACAGCACCCCAGTAAAATGCTGATCACTTTTTTTGGTGTATGATTTTTAAAGTTTCAGAGTTCACTATGACTCCAAGTGCAAGGTAGATTAAACCAAATGCTGGGATCAGATCCATTCCTTGTCATAACGCACACATTTCTTCCTGTCTGAGAGCTCTTTGTGTGCTGCTTGCCTGAGATCGTGGTGGTGGCTTAGAGCCTTTGTAGGAGGGAAGGTGCTGATGTCTGAAGTAATAAACAAGTGTTGGTAAAAATCAACTGTACTCATTGTAGGTTGAGGTTAAGAACTTTATAAAATTCATGTCAGGTTCTCTTGCTGGATTAATGTAAACTGCTTTGTTTGCAGGGTTTATTGTCATCCCAAAACCAGGCCAATTCTCCAAGTGGAACTGTAGTATAGCCATCACACTACTGCTAGCAAATCTCTGAACGCAGGACAAGAAGTAATGACAGTGGAACCACGAGCTGTTCTTCAGGCAAAGAGCATCACAAATTATAATGTGGCAGAGTGTAAACATGGAATTATGTGAATCACATAGTGACTTGCAAAGGACAAATGTAAGGAGTTCTCACTACAGCTGATCCTGCTAGGCTGCTCACCCAAGGAAGAGTTTGCATTGGAGAAAAAGCAAAAAGCTTCCTTTAGTATTGCAGGAAAAAGTAGTAACATTTTTGTTTTCTTTATACTTTTCAAGTCCAGTGTAATTTAATCTCTATAAATATATAAATAAAAGATATATATATATATATATACACATATATATATATATATATATATAGTGTAAAATAAGATATGTTTCTTAAATTCAAGTAAGTTCAATGGTTAAACTAGTACTTCACCATTGTTTATTTTGCACTGATTTTTTTAACCAGAGATGGCTAGAAGACAGCCTGGAATGCACTCATGGAAAATGAAAGTCATTACTTTCTGGCTTCAAAATGTTTTTCAGGAAGATGGATGCTGCAATCATAGATTTTTTTAAAACAAAATTGTTTTGCACTTAAATAGTTCAATGCTTATAGAGAATTACTTTAAAATTGGTGTCCAGACACCAGAAAAACTGTTGTGGAGAAAAGATCCTTTGTATCTATTAAACATTTATTTTAATATTGTTGTTTCCAACTGCAATCAGCTCTGTATTATATGTATAAATAATGTAATTCAGTGATGGGGGATGGGAGTAATGGATCATTACACTAGAAATTCTCATTCATTTAAGAAAGTGATATTTCTAATTCAGAAAATACATATTAAACTATCTTGAATATGCATTTTTGTTTACTTTCTGTTCAAATCCAATCACTTTTGATGTAACCAGTTCTTTACTGAATTAAATGTTTGGTACAGAAATACTACCTAAACTTTGTAGAACAAATTCCTTTCAAAAATATCTTACCTAGAACATTGCTTCATATTTAATAGAATTGAATTTCAATTAGGAAAGTGAAACACAGTTGTTCTGTTCTTGTTCTTAATGGCTTATCTCCAAACACATCCTGCAGTTTAAATACATCATACAGCAGCAACTCCACAGACAGGCAACTTCATGGGGTGAGGACTTTGTTGTTGTGTAGTCCCGTGCATTTGGAGTTGGGAAGTGGAAGATCCCACAGCAGCAGCTGTACACACTTTCTGACTTTTCAATCAGAAACTGGACTAACATTGGAGTAGCATTTCTGAGACTCATTTCTCTTACATCAGGCATCTTATTTATAATTCAGTGGTCCTGAACTGGTAAGTGTGATGGGGATAGACATATCCATGGATTTGCAGAGGTTAATGTTGCTTGTCTAAACACTTGTCATTTTTAATCAGTCAGCACACCACTTAAGTTGTTTTCAGTAGTTCTTGCAAAGACTAACCCTCCATGTCCAGCCCCAGACTGAGAGAGAACAGAAGTATCCATCATATGCTTCCCTTCTTATGCAGAAACGTTCACAACTCGGATTTGCAGAATCCTGCAGGCAGAGTAGAGCAGAGGCTGCTGGCCCAGAACCATGAACTTGCCTGAGGGTGCACATACTGCAGCTGTGGGCACAAGTTAATGCCCTTCCTGCTCTCCAACAATAAAGCTGGGTAGAATTTTTTTAATTACAAGTAAACTTAAGACATTTTCTGGCATGAAAAGCAATTTGTTTTCAGGAAATGAATGAACATTTGGGGAAAAGCAACTGCACTAGCTTGTAACTAAGTCTCATCCTTGCAATGCAGCCAGCATGTAGAGAACTGCCAGATCCATTTATAAGCTGGGAATTAGTTCCCTACTTTATTCAAGATGTAGCTGTGCTTTACAATTCTTATCTGTCTTCTAAAATACGAGGAATGGGGAAAATACTGAAACTGAGCAGGATTATTTTTCAGAAGTTTTGTTTTATTAACATAGTGGGCTTGACTGTTAAAATACAGATAAACCTCATCACTGAAAACTAGTGTAGTTATCTCCCCGTAGACTTCTTCTAGATAAGTGCTTCATATGGTATGAGTCAAAATGAAACAGTTGAAAAAATATGCAGTAACTTTAAAAGACTTTTTTCCTTCAGCTGGAAAAATACAAAACCAGTAGGGAAAGAATTGCAATATCCAACACCAAGGGAACAGCAGCAGCTACTCACATCCGTGTTGGCAGGAATGTCCCTGCCACAAATTGTAGTCCAGCAGCACACAAGGAATGTGGGGGGGTTTCTTTTCTGAGCCTCTTCTTTACTATTAGGGCAATCATCTAGAAGCTTGAATTGCCCATACCACACTCTATGCCATATGGAAGAAAATTATTTTATTAAGAAACAGGGTACTAATAACTTACCTGGAAGGAACTTAAGACCTCTACTGCAGATACAGCTTTTAATAAAAATATTTCTCCTACTACATTAAAAAATAATTAAAAGTGAGCAGAACACAGATATCTCAGTATGGAATTTTAGCTGGAAGAATGAGGGTAGGAACTATACTTGCCAGTTTGTAGTTTAAAGTTTGGGTGGATTTTAACTGTAAAGCAGGTGGGAAAACTCAAGTCTGCCTATTCATCCAACAGCTAGAGAAGTGTAAGTTGTCTCCAGAGGTTTAACAGCAAGGAACTTGTTAGGAAATCAATATCCTTGAAGTACTGTATGTGCCAAACTGAGTAAGATTCACCTGAAAATATAAAAAAAATGAAGAAAAATTCCATTATGGTTCTTCACTTCAGATTTGCAATTTTATAGCAAAAATGATGTGTTGAACATGAAATTGCCATTCTCATTACAACCAGAATCATTCTCATTCTCCCCAGAGAATCTGGGGACAGCCCCAGATACACAGAATGTGATAATACACAAGATGTTGTTCTAGTAGCCCTTTTTTTTCCAGTTTAAAACTTAAAAAAATTCTGACTTCATCTTTTTCCTGGTGTATGAATAATCACGTACCTGATATATTAACAAGGGAAGCAAGTGGCAATAACACTTTTGAAATCAGAAAGGTACCTTGTCCAAACACAGTTTGATGGAATTTTATATTTTTTAGTCAAAATACTTAAACTTCAGCATCTGTGATTTGAGGCTTCCAGAAACTGATTATGGGAAGCAACAAATACAATAAATATATCTCCATCAGGAATATAGCTTTGATAATCTGAGCTTTGACCTCCTGTATAGTGCTAGGTAAGGGAGATCTGAGTCAGAACAATCCATCAAATGTGGGTAGTAGGATTTGTCCTCTCTTTTTGTAAGAAATAACAACAGTGGAGAGTGAGCTCCCTTGGATCCAGTTAGTTACCTATTTTTAGACCATCAATTTTAATGCTACTCATTATGCTCAACTCCAAATATATCAGCACTGAGCAACTCACCATCTTCCTCTCTGGAAAAAACACTGGATAAGCTCGTGGCACCTTTTGCTCAGTGTTCCATAGGTAAGGACTTGGAGGTTACTGTTGCACTGTGTTGCCCACCTACAGACCTGCAGTCCTTAATTTCATTTTCGAAGTGTAGCATCATACTTTTCATACTTTTCACATATCTATCTAATCTGTCTGTCTATAAAAAGTCCCTATGGTAAGTATTCAGACAAATAATGTATTGCCTTATTGTTGAAGGTCTCTGTTCTATCAGTATGAGCTGCTAACATGAAAGCATACAGATGTGGGGAGATGATTCACTGAAATGTAACAGAGCAGGAAACCTCAGCCAGTCACTCTACTGGGAGATACTGTGTTCAGGAGAACACTTTTTGCTTGGAACTGGAGGAAAGCAGCATCCATGCAGCAGGAGTTTCAATAACATGACAAGGAGCAGTTAGCTGTACCCTTGTGTTCTGCTGTTTCCCCTTGTTACAGTTTTCTCACTCTACTGGTGTAAAGCACTTCCTCCACCAAAACTCAGCTCATGTATTTGTTCAGTCCTAGTAAGAGAAATCTGCCCTTCCTTTGGCACACCTAGTGCAAGTAGCAGCAATAGAGGTTTCCCTGCAGAGCCTTGTTCAAGTGCTTTAGTCTTACTCCATACAAGTTCTTGCCAAGCCTGGGATGTTTTTCCATTCCTGCTATTGAGATTCTGAAAGTTTGCTATGAAGAAATGACATAAATTGAGCAATTGTACATGATGCAGGTGCAGGATATTTAACTTGGATAGTCAAATTTGAATCAATATCAAATACTCCCACAGTCTGCACCACATTTACCCTGTGACTATTTTTATATTTTCAAGAATCTCCTTATAAATGTCAGATTGATCCTCAGTACAGTATGTGATAATAATACCATCTTCTAAGCATGAAGACAAACATAAGTTAGACAAGTGCTTTTAAGCAGTAGATGTCAAAAGGATTCATAAAGAACTTGAGTCTCATGAGCTTGTCCACGCAGAAAAGCTACAATGTGGAATTTGGGCATGCTCAAAGTTGTCCAGAGTTGACCTGAACAAGGATTAGGATCTAATCCAGTCACAACAGAGCCCTACAAGTGTTGAGATGCCTCTTCTTACAAAAACAACCAAACCACAGCAAAAAGCCTACTAACTGGAAGAGCTCAAATGAGTGAGAAGAATAATTATTTTCACAAGTGCACAGCCCTGTGGAGTCTCAGAAGGAGAGCTGAGAATGTAACAAGCTTAATTTTTACTCTTACAAGATCTTTATGTTAACCTGTATTTTACTGGATTGTGTATCTTAATTGGTTAAAATAAATAGTCTGGATCTAGAGCACAAATGTCAGGTTGATGCCTAAGGGTTGGCTAAGTGACACTTGGATGTGATGTGCTCCTCCCCAGTGCCCCATTTTCCACGGTGCTCCCTGCAGCAGTACCTCTCACACAAAATGCCCTTTGCCTCCTGCTCGTGGCTGGGGTTTTGAGCAGCAGCACCAGAGCCCAGTGTTTGGTTATGGAAAAAAATGACGATCACTTCCCAATTATGAGCAGAGTAACTTTTATAACTGTTAAAACCTCCAAAAAGGTTATTTGCCAAACCTGTCTTGCATGCACACTCAGTAGGGAGATTTTTAGCCCCAGCCAAGTATGACTTGCACAGACTTTCATTTTCTAACTAACAAAATGTTCTCTAACACATCACCAAATTTATGTATTAGAAATTATTTAATGCAAGTTTTTACATCTCAGGAATTTAAAAATCAATGGTATCAATCTAGAATAAAGATTCTTTCCTAGTAAGATAAGAATGTTGCCTTTTAACTCTCACCTTATTTAATAATAGGAAATATTCTCTTAAATTGTTGGTGGTGATCTGTGTGCCAGATTTCTGAAGCATTATCAGCTACGTGCTCGTACTGCTCTTTTAAGCAGCTGGCTGCAATATCAGTCCCTGTTAAGACTTTTGATTAATGTTAAGATCAATGGCTTGGAGCAAACTAGGACTAAGTTTTGCTTGCTTTTGAATTAGCTAAAAAGTTGGTTTAGCTTTGAATTAGATTATAGTTACATAAAAATATTCAGCAGTTACAGAAACTGCATCAAAATCAGGTATCTCATATGATTGCACAATTTGCACATTCTCAGTAAAACCTGAGGTGGAAGTTACTGAGTACAGGAGAGGAATAATTTCCAGAGCTAACTGAAAAAAACCCCAAACTCTTAAATCTAAAAAAAATACAGCAGTTAGCTGTCATTTGTAATACAATTTGAAAACTTAAATTCTGTAGATAACATTCCATTCCTAATACTTGAACTCAAAGAATCCTTTCATGTTATTTTTAACCAACCTCCTCCTCCACCAGGTTCTAAAAGGAACAAGTACTGAGGAAGTTCAATGCAGAACACTCTCTGTGCTCTGCCAGAACAATGCTTTAATTAAATATTGACCCCCTTCAGGAACATAATATCAAAATGGTAGGAAACCAGCCCTCAAACCTTGTGGGGTTTTCCTACAAATTGTCAGAGCAAGACAAAATCAGGCACTGCTGTTCTTGTTAGATCTCTAACAACAGAAGCATGACTGGGTCTCTCTCACTTCTATTCCTTCTATAGCAGTCAAATGGAAATGTTTCAGGGAAGACTGAAGTGCCTTCTGTTTCTCAGACTGTTGAAGAAACAACAGAAGTTTCAAATGTGCTTCAGTGGGCAAGTGAGAGTCTACACCTCAATATTTGATCCAGTAAATCTGACAGACTAGAACACAGGGATCTACCACCTTCCTTAGGTTTCCAGAAAACTGAATGCAATGTAGGAGTAGGAAAGGAAATCAATTTGGCCACTCCAGAAAAATTAGTTTTGGTAATTCTGCCAGTGGAGACTGATGTTGATTTGGTTTTTTTCCTAGACTTTCCTGAGATAATGCTTTTAAAATAAATAAACCAGATTAAATTTCTTTTTGAGAACATCTTAAGGAATACAATTAGAAAAGAAACCCCCAATAATCAGAAATTAAAAAACCCTCAGCCAATTACAACTTCACCTTGTTCCTTTTTAAAAATTATTTGCCTTACATGATGTTTCTTGAAATCTTGCCTAAAGGAACTTCTTAGAAAACCTACACTGATGAATCCCAGAACTAAATTTGTGGGAAAAGTGGCTTCTCTGGTAGAAGGAGAGTTCATGCTTTCAAAGCTGAATGTACAGCAGAAAATAATTTATAATTATTCTTTGCTAGTTTGTGGAAGTTTTTGAAGGTTTTTTTGAGAAAAACCTGTAATTGAAAGTTTTCTATGTGGTACTAACTTCCACCTCACCTTGTTGATACAGCAAGTGAATACATAGAGTATTTTTCAGATAGCTGATGTATAAACAAAGTTCTAGTTTGCCAGGATTTTAAATGAGATTTTAATTATTTATTATTTCATGTCAAATACATATTTAGTATGTTCCCCGGTATCATCTATATACATGATAATTACGTTTTTTAAAAAAAAAATTTTATTTGCTCAAAATGTAGACTGAAGCCCTGAAAAGGCAAAAGCATAATTCCTGTATCTGCCACACTTCATCTGGAAAACTTTTTAACTCAAGGCAGACATCAAAAACAGGATGATGATATTTGAAAATAAAGGTGGAGCTGACCCTTTAAGTAACAGCAACTCTAACAAGAATCTACCGAGGGGATTATGAGGTATGAGAGCTGCTGAATTCTAACTCGTGTCTGTCAGGGATTTGGGGGGAGGGGGAACTGCATCAGACCAAATAAAGATCTGTGTTTAGGCAGACAGAATAAACCCAAGTAATCAGCTTAAGTAAAACATTTGTTTCTAGCTAACAAGCTCAGTGCTACAAATTACTTTCTCTAAATGGGCTGACAGTTCTTCCACTTAAATACTACCTGTCTTGGACTTGCCTTTGAAATTTGCCACAAATCCTGAAGTACTTGCCCTGATGTATTTCCTACTACTAATTTTTGTGCATGGTTAAAGCTCATGTATTGGCAATCTTAAAAAGGTGGGTGCAAAAAGAATAGAGACAAAACAGTAGTGTTTTAGGTAAGGTCTGGACTCAATGCAAAGAAATACGTTGACTGAATTATGTTCATGGTTGACAAGACAAGGACTAGCACTGGAAACAAATTTAATTTCACTCCACTTGAAACATGGACACAATGCTCCCCTCACCTTTTGACTTTAGTCTTCAAAACTGAAGTGATTTGAAGTCACTTGCCAGAGTTCTTGAAAATAAGGGTGCTGTAAGGTTTGATGGGCAGCAGTTCTCTCATTTGGGTCATATTTTATCATTGCACACAGGAAATAGAAACTTTTAAAAGGAAATTTGTGCACAAGAGAAGATTTTCCTTTTCCTTTCTTTAAAGGGAGGATTCAAAACTCAAAATTCTTGACCTGTGTTAAGCAAGCTGAGAAAAACATTTAATCATGCATATTCAGAGAGGATTACAATTTACTGAAAAGAAAGAATTCACCTGATTTAGGTAATCATTCATTAGGGAAAAGTAAGTAGTACTTGAAAAAAAACCTTTCCTAAAAATTTATGTCACTGGCCTTAAAGATACTATGGAAATAAAAGATAAGATGAAGACAGGCTCAGATTTCCTCTGCTCTGCCTGTAAGATTCAGGAATGGGTGACTGTCTCTGGGTAGGGACAGCAGACACTGCTCTTGAGTCAGCACAACAGATTTAGGTTTTTGTGGTGGTTCCCTGAGCAGAAATTGCACACAGCTGTACAGCTCCATTGTGGATATTGAAACAGTGAGATTAGTAGCTATGGGAGTGCATACTTACTGCTTGAAGGTTTGGAGTTTTGTTACCAGGAGTGCCCATCACTTCATGGATTTTTGAGATGTGGTCCAGCTCATTATATCCAAGAAAAAGAGGCTGGAAAGTGCAAGGTAAGAGATGGTATTAGTACTAGACAAGACACAGTTGAACTATCACTTCTGATTAAAAAAACCCTTTTTTGTGAGAAAGATAAAATGTTAGAATTATTCATTTGTGGACAGTTTAATACCTATCAACAACTGGAGGATAATGTGAGCAGAAGAGCAAACACAGCTGCTGGTTTGCATTGAAGGAGTAGTTGGGGTTATTAAACAGAAATCTGTAGCTGCCCTCTCCTGCTGGTTTGGGGAAAAATATGTAAAGAGATTATCCTTTGCGGTGAAGGGCAATGGATCTGGGATTGTGTTTGCTTCTAGTAAAGCAGCAGATCCTACAACACAACGTGTTCTCCTCATTTTAAGACAGCAGAATCAAGCAGTCCCTCTTGCTGTGTATGCACACAGAAATGTATTTATAACACTCCATTCCTAACACAAAGGTTCTTTGCAAGCAGCAATACTGGAAACATGGTAAATTGAACTGCATTCCTGAGCTTGATCCTCAGTTAATATAAAACTTGCACAGAGTCCTTGAAAACACTGTTATCATATTAGAGCAATCTGACTTCAGTCGGGTCCAGTAACATTTCCTGCACTTGTTGCTTTTTTTCTTTGGGCTTATAATTCAAGAAACACTTCAGTAGCACCACATGACTCTTGAAAGCAAAACACTCAGCCCCTTTGTAGACACGAGAAACTTCTTTTTAACTGTTTACAAATTCAATCAAACAGCTGGCTGCACACTGCTCTGAGTGTCCTCATAAAGCTTAGAGGAAGGAGAAAAAAGATCTGATTCACATTGTGCAGCTGCACCAAGACATGCAGCTGGACGAGCTTCTGTGTGAACTAGAAAATGTGCTGCTGTCAAATGTAAAACTGTAACAAATTCAAGAACAACTGTGCAAGCCACTGAAAAGTGTGATCCAGGAATCATGATTTATAGGGAACAGAAAGGGAAACAAGATTTGAAAGATCAGCACGGCTGAATAAAAGACTAAAAGTTCTTACACAATGTGCTGTAAAACATAAAGGCTTATGCAACCATTCAACAGCAATAACTGCAGGAGGCACTGAAAATAAACAAACCTGTCCATAATTGCCTTTAGTTTGGCAAGACTGTATCTCTGGAAATTCATTAATTTCCAATAAACATCCCTCCTTCCTCTCTGAAAACACCTGTAAGGTCTCTGAAAACGTTCAGTGGTTGTAAAGACTGAAATATTTTACATTAAGCTGAAACTACAAGGAAATATCTTCCAGGTTTTTTTCCCTAAGAAAACTTAAGTTTGCAGCATGTAATTTTCTTACAAAGCTACAAAGCCCAGCTGATTCAAGCTGAAATGAAAAAACGAGGCATTCTTAAAGCTTTTGGTCCCAATTTACTTTGCAAGAGTACTGCCACATTTGGGATTTTTCTTTTAACAGTTTTCTGGCTGGAGAAGTAGAAATGTTTCTACAAGTTAGCAGGCAAAGCATAATGGTTGTCATTTAATGTGATGGTGATGGCAGCAGCTGCACTTGCCATGTGGAGGAGGAAAGAAGCAAAGCAAATGTTATCAGTCCTGGTTGCATATCAGAGACAGCAGTGTGGGAGGAGAATAAAGAACTGCTGCTGTTGCTAGGGCACAAAGATATTGGAGAAATACTCATGGTGGGTATTTTTGCTTTTTTCTTGAAGACCAGTGACACATTTTTTGAGTTATAGTTTCATCATCACCAAAAATCTTAAAAGACCTTAATTTGTTTTTTCCTGAACTCTTCCTTCATCAGAACCTGATTTCAAAATATACCAGCACACAAGATCTTAAGAGCACAGGGGGCTTAGATACACTATACTGTAAATCAAATTTGTAAATCAGAGAAAGTGTATTCTCTAATCTCCTCTGTTTTTACAGAAAGTATTAGAAAGTCCAAAAAAAGTGAGAAAAAATTTACCATTAAGTGCATTAACAAGACTGAGGATAGTTTGTGATGCTGATGTTCATGAGAGGAAATGAGCCGTACTCTACACAGAAATAAAGCAGAGAAAATACATTTTTACTAAATACTAAGCGATTGGGGGAAAATGTTCAAAATTGTTCCTTTGTAAATCACTTCTGTTTGTACTGTGTTCTCCTGAACTGCTTTATTACTAACCTGCCACAGGGTGAAGGGAGTGCCAGACCAGATGGGATTACTGCCTCATGAACCTTGCACACTAAGCACAGAAGCTTCTTCTACAAATCCATGGAAACGAAGATCATATTATCCAAACCACACGCTCCTAATTTGAGTTATTTACCTTTGATTATCTTGATTAATGATAAGCAAAACCCTCCACTGAACACAGTACCTTGTGATTTCATAGAAAACACAGCCAGGACTCCACATGCCAATTTTGTAACTATAGAGCCCTTTTGTAAGCAAACATTCAGGTGCTCAGTACCAGCGTGGGGAGGTACTGTGTGCCTGCTGAGAATAGATACTCCTACAAGATCCAAATTCTCTTAACTTCAGGGTGTTCTGCTGCAGAAATAAATAAAGTATTTCCACAGATTACAAACAGTAAAATATTCAAGCAATGACTGTAAAATAGTCATTGTAAAAGAAATCACAGATGACTTGAAGAAGAAACTTTCCAAAATCCAGGGGTAGTATCACAGCAGTAAAGCTGCATTAAAACAGTGAGTAGGGTCCAGGCATGAAGATATCTGTGTCCATAGCATGTAATTCAAATAGTGTTCTGTACATCATGAAAAGAAAGGTCTAAGAGCATAGGGACTAACACAGAAGGAAAGGCTGCTAAATAGGACATCTAGATTAAGTTATTAGAGTTCTTCTGTTTAGCAGTGTTATAATAGGTGGCTTTAGCTTCTCCTGTGCACTTCTATGACTCAAAAATATATCTTCAGAAAATAAAATTTCATAAACTGAATTTAAAAATCCTTGTCTTTCAAACATTAGCAAAATAACTTTCTGGAACTGTAAAGAGAGATGGTTACAATTAAAGCTTCTGAAAGCCACTATCTTCTGCTCTCTTTTGTTTGTGTAACTTCCACTAAAAATAGGAATTGAATGTAGAAATAAAGAGCTGCAAAACTGAACCCTATTTCCTGCATCTAGATTAACACAGAAATGAAAATACATATTAACACAGGATAAAGAACAGGTTTTTAGGTTGGAGGGAGCACATACAGGGTGTAAAGCATCTCAGTCATTTCAGTTTTTAGCCGGTAAGAAAATTGATTGTTCATTCCCCTAGATCAGGAGTACAGTAACTGCCTATATATTTCTTAAAAATCTGCACTTTTGTTCATGAATAAACATTACCTCCTCAGGGTAAAGAGAAAAATACTTATATACTTCACTTTTAGTTAAATATCCTCACATAAATTTAATTACCTTTATTATTATGTTTTCTTGTTGCCCATCACTCTGAAATATCCCATTTCTGTACCAATACAAATACAGCAGAGAGAAGAATTCAGTAAAAAGACAAACATTATCAGTGCTTCCAGTTATTTGTAAAAACCAAATAATACTTAAAGAAACCAGCACTTTTTTCAAACTTATCAACTATAATAGTAAAAACTTTTTACTATAATAGTAAAAAATTAAATTTTGCCATCATGGTGAGACAGCAGCTACAGATATGGGAATGGGCAAGTCCAGGAAGGAGAGGCCAGGCTTTCTGCTTCTGCTCTCACCAGGGCTACCAGAGGATTGCAAGGGCCATCCCCTCCCAGCAGGGCTTCCTGCAGCAGGTACCAGAGCTCCTCTGGGGTGCTGGCAGCAGCTCTGGCTCCCTGCTGCCTCCCAGGGCTCTGCTGCAGGCAGAGATTTACCTGGGCCAGGGCCTTTTCTCTCCCTGCAGCAGTCGGTGGCTGCCCCAGACAATTCTGTTTCTGCCTAGAGAATACCCTGAAATAAAAGTATGCTACATTTGCTGTAAAGCTGTTGCTGAACCAGGTCTTTTACCAATATACACAACCTAGAGATTTGCATATCTGTTACATGTTGTTCCTGTTTTTTTTTTTTAAGGCAATGGCTTTCTCCTTCCTAGAATAAAATTTCAAGTTGTGTGTCCTTTTTCGTGAAGAACAAATAGAATACAAATATCAGTCTTCAGCTTCCAGAGGTGCATTGATATCACCTTTTTTAATTATGCTACTTTTATATGTCATCTATAGCTAGCTTTGTAATTCATTTTCCACTTGACTTATGACATAATTTATATTTCAGTATGCACCAGAACAGCTCAACTAACAATTGTCAATTCAGTACTCTGTAAGATGCCTTAGTTTTTACTGCATGTATTACTTGCAGTATCTATTTCCCCAAGTTCTAGCAGAACTGCAATATTTCACTTCTAAATATCTCATTTCCTCTCTACTCAAAGTAATTGTCCTTCAGGTTTAAGATTTGTATCAATCACCTCAAGTTACCACAACGGTTAAAAGACTGTGATTCACATCTGAATTGCAAATTCAAGGCTAACCTACGTTGTTTAGCTTGCTGTTAGGCAATAATTACAGTTATAAAATTTATCTATTTTTCAGAGCCATTCAGTAACTGCTCAGCTTTTTTCTTTTATAGGCTCCAAAGGCCTTTTAATCTTGCTGTAATGCCTTTATGTAACGCTGCAATGCCATCAAGGGAGGCAGAAACGATCACATTTTTGAAAAACAAAGCAGGTACTGATCTGGTGATGACAGTAGTATGAGTAATTGGCTGGGAGGAGGAGGGGGATTATCAGGACAGTAACTCATTGAGGCCAGAGCCCCAGAGCCAGACTTGTGTTCCCAGCTGATTACAGTGCTCCTCCAGGCAGCCACATAATCCACTGAGCAGGATTAGATCACAAAGCACTTGGAACACAGTACCATTTACATTGGGAATTGTAGTACTAGTGCCCCCATAGAGATAAATGGTGCTTTCAACATCAGGACTTTTGTCATTTATAGTGAAAAGATATTAGAAAATGCAGCTATTCAAATCAATTTAGATTATTATTCTTATTTAAGGAATTGGGCCTTCATAAAAAGAAGTCATGCTCAATTGCTTTTTCATTACATGTCACTAGAAAAATCTGGAGCAGATGCTCTTCTACTTCCAGATTTATACTGGAGAAACCTTACTTGGCAGTAATGGTGCAGCGAATCCTAAGGCAGTGGCACTTGAGGCTTCTATCATTTCTTTTGAGAAATCCTCCACATCTCTCTCTCAGCCACTTTTTTCATTCTTTAAATTACCAAACTGCTGTTGATTAAATAAGGGGCAAGATTGTTTTTCAGTTATTAAATGCTTCTGCTATAAATTAACAGCAAGACAATTATGACTTTGTGTAAAGACAAATAGGCTTGATTGAAGTAACATGGATCTCTTGTTTTTTTAAGGAAAAAACACAAAACTATCAGCTTTCCACATTAGTAGCATTACAGTGAGCTGTCCTCCTAATTACAGAAGTGTCTTCATACTCCTTGCCAAATTAAAAATTCACTCTCAGTCCACTTCAGTTCACTTTCCTATTATACTCTATGATTTGACAAGGTCCACCCCATGTGCCTCTACCTTATACAACATTAAAAATAAGGCACTGTATCATGGTAAACACAGTCCAGACTCAAAATTCAGACCATAAAGAAGAATCAACAATTTATAGAAGTTCAGGTAAACCCAGATGAATGTTCAGATAATCCCTAACTGCAGCGTTTCAGATAACTATTGAACACAGATTTCATTTTGAACTGATTCACCATGGCATAGAAAAGTAGTTTACTATAACTAAGTGGTGTTAAAACAATCATCATCTGAAAAACTTTGAAAGAACTTGTATTTTTAAATAGTAAAAAAAATCAGAACATACTGAAATGATGATTCTCATTTCCATCTGAATACCATGATAAATATAGCAAACCCAAAATGTCTTATTAAAAGTAGTACACACTAATATCTAATATCTACTTCAGCAATCAGCAAATAACTCAATTTTAATCTCACATTCTTATCTAGGTCAGAAACAGAGTTACTCCTTTTGTTAGAGATCTGACTAGTCAATGTCACCAATGTCATGTTCAGGAGCAAGTCTTTATTGTATTACGCTGAATGACACTTGCATGTTCAGTTATTTAAATTAAACTCCCAAGTGTTAAGACATTACAAATTCTTAATTATTCATTTTTTTAAATCCTCTTTTACTCATGAATTGTAAATCTCTTCATTTGCTGTATCCAATTCTTTACTGTTTATGTAAGAACTGGTTTTAAATCAGCTTTGTTCTAAATTTTTTTGGAGGAACTCTTCCTTATGCTTTATGATCTCTGACTTGCTTTGACAAACAGCTCCAGAATTTTTAAATATAGGAGGTATGAGGGAACAATGTTATTTTATAAAGAAAACTTAGTGAAAGTTTATACCTTTTTACAAGGTATAAAAACTAAAAATCCTTATTCATTGATTCAATAGTTTTGAAACAAATGGGAATAATTTTCTTAATAACTCTCAATAGCCCTGACCTAACAAAGAATCTATTTAAATTTTATTTTTTGTAACATAAACCAATTATTTTGTGTTTTGCAGTCAAGGTTATTTGACTGTTGAATAGATAGCTATGGACTGCATCTATCTTTGCCTTAAACAATTGGGTATATTCCACTGGCAAGAAATAAAGGATAAAGCAGTACAGCACAAGATTCCCTGTGAGTTCTATAATCTGTCACAGTGAACAACCAAGTGAAAAATAATTAATTTCACTAGTGATCTACACAAGGACAGTTTATGTTTCTTAAGCATATGCTACATACCTTTTATCAGCTCATAAATAGTCATGGCCATAAATTCACATACCAGTGAAAGGGAGCCAGGGTATTCATCCCTGCAGAAACAAATAAGGAGACTTTAAGCTAGAAATAAAACTTGCACATTGATTTGTCCACAATGTAGGAAAAAAAGTAAATAGTTTAATCAGTATTAAAATGGACATGTTCATTTTTAATTGATGCTGTCTCATGGAAGTTTTTAAACTTACATCTGAGGTATCATAGTTTTAGTTTATACTATCCAAAGCACCCACTGCAGAAGCCAACAGATTTATTCAATGAAGCTTTTTGAAAGCATGTTTTCTGGGCATATCACACTGTTCAGTATCAAGAAATTTCCAGTAAATTAACTGATACAAGCTTAGAACAAAAGAGAGGGAAGCCACTGCACTATATGTGAAAATACCTTCTACTTAGAACTCCAGTAGTGTTCTATTGCATGGCAATGTGTATCTGAACTCACTATTTTGCTGACAACAGCAATTTAAAGTATAATCATGATGTAATACATCTGACACTTTATTTTCCATTTCACTGCCCTGCAGAGGCAGACATCTTTAGGTCTTCAGTTTTTCTTGTAAGATAATTGCATTACAGCCCATCTCCCCTGCAATGTTGTATTAAGCCAGCCAGTAAAAGGTTGAGGGTACAATCTGCAGTTCAGCTTGCAGGAGCTCAGCAGGCTGGATTACCCTTGGTTAACAGCACAGCAGCTGAGGCTAAGGGTTGCAGAAAGCCAAGCTGCTGACACGATTAGCGCCGTCCCGCGTATCTGCAGAAAACGGGACTGGCAATAACAGTGTACTGCTTGTACAGCCTTCAACAGAGAAGTAAGACAGCCTGAAGGGCAAGAAAAAATGTTTCAGAGCAGTCAACAAGTTTTGTGTCAAGGATTTGAATAATGAAGGATATGTCTGCTGTTGCACAGTGATGAAATGGACCATGCAGTAATGGAGTAAATGCTGTCATAAAACGGGATCACTCTGGGAGACAGAACATGTCCCCAGAAGACACTGAAGTGCTTAATGACGCAAGGAACCCAACTTTAGCACTGACACCTCTTTCCAAAAGCATAGCTCAGCTACTGCCTAACTCTGAGATCTACACTTCAACTGCTTGCACAGGGTGTCTGTAAAGTTGCCTGTGAAATGATACTGCCAAATAGTTGGCTTTGATCCCTAGTTCAAACTGATAAGTTGAGCCAAGATCCTTAAGTACCAGAGGCTATTTCAGCAGCTAAGCTCTGAGTGTGCCTAACCAGAGTACTGAGCCATGGTGGACAGTTAAAGCACTGACTGGACTGAAAGCACCAGCAAATCTTACATATGATGAGATGAAATTTAACTATGCTTAACATGTATTTAGATTTTCATTTTAATACTGATGTTGAAATATTTTGGTCTGTTGGAAAAGAGACACAAAAAGCAAGAGCTACATCAGACTTTCTTAACAACAGCAGACATGTAGACTTCAGATTTTGAGAAATGTGTTTCAAACTCAAAAAGCTGGTTAAGAATCTACAGGTTTTCTCTAGACCCAAAAGTTACTGGATATTGTTCAAATACAGGGACAAAGAAGAAAGAAATCAATGCACCATGCATACAAAACAACTTTATGTAAACATAAAGATAGTAGGATGTGGAGTCAGCCTCCTTAATGCTTGTATTTATCTCAGATTATTATCTCATTGTTCTATACTAAGGTTGAATTAAACAGAAAAGAGGAAGACTGTCTTGCAGCCAAGGACTGGACTATAGCTGACTTTTTCCCCTGCCATGAGGCTGTCAGAACTTTAGTCTGTCACTGAACTTTCAAATGCAGGGCCTGATAAATTGTTTCCTTCCTGTTGCTTTATTGAGCAGATCAGTAATTAGTAAATGGCTTTATTCCTTCCTGCAGTTTGGAGTAGCTGGGCTTACCCCAAGAAAAAAAGTAGTAATGTGTTGTGCCCCAGACACCAGTTAGGATACCAAGGAGCTCCTAGCAGGAATTTTGTGTTGCATAGGAGTATGGATGATATTGTTTACTCTGTGCTGCTGTAGCATACATTCCAAACATCGCTCAGTGGGATGCATTGCCAAATGTAACGTTTAAAATTAAGTTTTGGTGGAAACCTCTTACATGAAAAATAGACACTATTCAATTATTGTGTATATTATTTCATTGCCCTCCTAGGCTTTAATAAACAAAAAACCCATGCTACAGAAACTCTGGGAGGAAACAGGAAACAAAGAGCTTTGCACACTATTGAATGGATCAGAGCAGGACATACGTCTTTTCCCAGTCAGATGTACAGCTAAACACCAAAACAATATTTTCCACTTTGAAACAAGGAGAAATACCATGCATGGGCAGGTTCTGTTTAAAATAATGTCAAAAGAGTTCACTTCATCAAAAGGATTTGTCAGTCGATTTATCAAAGGGTTAAAGGCCTAAAAGATGTTTTAGATGAAAAGATAACAGAGTCTGCAGTGCCCTTCCACTGAGTTGTATACATCTGCCCTTGATACAGTTAAGCAGATATTTTAAATACTAAATATAATTATAGTTTAAATACTGTTTTAGTCATAAAGTGCACAATTCTGTCAGTTGTAGGTAGTGTATAAATGGACCAACAGATCTCTAACAATATAACAGAGAATCAGAAGCCACATTACTTGAAGATATTTCTCTTTTTTTAACTGATATTCTTTGAAGCTCTGAGTTACATTTTGAAATCTCACCTAAGAGCAAAATGTCCCATTTCACTTTGTATGTACAAATGAGTCATTGGCAGTGATTTCATTAGGAACTTGATATATTTAACTGAGAATATAAAATCAGTAACCCAAGAGGCACTGGTTGGCACTTACATACTTGGAGGACAATGTCAAGTCTGTGTCTACTTGCACACAGCCCTCTCCTCCACTTTCCTAACTGATAAAAAGCACCTGTTTTGTGACCATATAACATCTGAGCGATGGGTGTAAATATAAATGCAAATATGAAGGAGAACTAATGCTATATACTGACTATGGATAAATGCACTGGTTTTAACCTGCATTACAACAGTACTTAAAGAGGATGAAAAAAGTATTACCCAAGAAGAGGACTGACACATTTCCTCCAAGTATTATTTACAGATAAAAGAAAAACAGCACCAGTATATTCAGTGTGTTTGGCAAGGCAGAAATCAACTATTTATTCCTCATTCATCGTCTCACCCTCGACCCAGTGGCCAGGCGCCATTTAATACAGGGGGTGACATCAGTTAGAGTAGTCAAGGAAATAACCCCCCAGTGCCAAGCAGGAAGGCAGAGCTCCCTTTCTGTACCACATGCAAACCTTTTTAATTCATGTGTACTTAAAAAGCTTCACTTAGTCTTAATTTTGCATTCCCTCACTGAATTTAAACATGGTTTTCTGTACAATTTCCGTGATTAATTATGCATACCTTTCAAAATGTTGCCTCATGTGTTTACTTGCATAGTACTTCCTTCCCAAAGACTCACTTTCTCCAGAACATCAGAAAATATCCCCTCTCCTTATCTTAGCAACTGGTATTTTAAAAACAAAAAACACTGTTTCAGTATGTTTGAAATTATTATGCAGACTGTGTATCAATCCTTACTCGTTAAATGCTGACTAATGGAAAACTTTCAAATAAAAGAGGTATTTTGTTAACATGTAAATTGAGAGAAAATAAAATGAAAAACAGCAAATGAAGTTTTGCTGCCCAGATTACAGAAATATATATTCCAGAAAGTTGTAGACCATAATTCTTAGACAATAAACTACCACTTCCTAGCTCAGAGATAGGATGCCTCTCCACACAGCTCTTCCTACCTTTTTTAATGTTGTATCATATTAGCAACTCATATTTGAATTTATTCTTTGCTTCTTTCACTAAAACAAAACAAAAAACTCCCTTTACTTACAATGTACTGAAAACAAAATTATCTTGGAAACTAAGTGTATCATGGAATCATTGTTCCAACATGGGGGTTATTTGTTGGAGTTTTTTGTGGAGGTATTGTTTGGTTTGTTTGGTTTTTTTTTAACATATTTTACTTTAGGCAAAACAGTTTCTGATTTTAAAGCTTTATTCCCATATTAAATTCAGATATAAGATTTGCACTGGGCCAAAAGTAATATTTGGCTTTGATAATTAAATGCTTCAAATAAAAAAAACGTGAAAAATCAGTCAATTCTAATTCTGCAGAACTTTAAGGGATGAAGTAGATATGGGTTATCAAAGAAGGTTTTATTTATATTAATTTTCAGGTCTTCTAATTTCCATCAGAATTGACTTTTTTCTTTCCTCCTTTATTCTCCTTCAGCTTTGTGATTAACTGTTCCTTACCAATCCCAGTGCCTAGTTCCCTTCACCCACCTCATCCTCCAATTTCCTTTTATTTTTAGCACCTACAGATTCTATCCTTGATAATTTTTTCAGTAATTTCACCTGAGCAAAATCCAATTCTGGATAGCTTTATGCTGCTGTTGCTTTTGACATGGGTCTTATTATTCAAGAAAGATGCAAACCCAGTCATTTTGAGGGAGGCAGGGCAGAAAACCTCCTTTATCATATTCAGCCCTTTATGGGTGTGAGAATAACTGGGAGTCTCAAGCTTTGTGATAGCAGTAAATTCAGTGTAGCTGCCTGTTATTAGTTACTGTGACAACAGCACCTGGCAGGGACATGGCCTGTGACAATCAGCACTTTGTGGGGCACCTTCCCTGCCTGCTCTGAGGACTCCTTCTAAGGTCAGTGCTCAAGCAGTTTCTGTCCTACTGCCTTGTTTTGGAAGATAAGAGAATTTACTAGCACAGATGAGGGCTATTTCATGCCAGCTGCTCTTTGTGTCCAAGAAGATTTCCAGATATGTTTAATTTACAAGTATAAACACAGCCTTACAGTGGAGAAAGCCTGCCAAGAAATTCTGCAGAGGGAAAAGTTACTTAGGCAGGGACATTCTAATGCTGTCTTCCAACTAACAATCGATTTGTGTTTCTTATTCTTTTTTCATCTCCCCAGCTTCCATACTTGCTTCTGTTAAAAAAAAAAAAACAAACCAAACCCAAACAACAAAAAAAGTGTTTTCTTTCCTTGTGAGCCATATGATTGTATCTTCATTATAGAAACCTTCCCCTTGCCACCCCTCTTTCTTCAATACAGTAGCAGCACTTAGATGAGAATTGTCAGGTGCTCTTCTCATTTTTATCATCTGCTGCTTTTGTTTTCTGATCATTATCAATCATGCTGCATCATAAACTAGCTAATTAGGCCATCTAAAGTTGAAAAATTGGAAATAGCCGAGTAATCGAAAATAAACCATCTCATACACCCAACAGAGACAATTTACATGTAGAGCTATTTTAAAAGCACAAAAACTCTTTGTGGGTAAAGGAGGCAATCTCTAACAGACTCCAACATGGGGAGGAGACCACAGGACAGTTTAATTGTTTTGGCTGTAATTTGGTAATTTGGTTAGTGCTTCAGGTGGGCTGACCCTCAGCCTTCACTAATTAAGACTGAAGAAATAACATCTTGTCAGGAAAAATCACCATGTTCTCTATCCCCACCTTAAGTTTTAATTTCCTATCTAAATTGCTAAATATAAGATGGAGATTTTAAATTCAGACTACTTAAATCCTATTTTCTCAGAATTCAGTGTAAATGCAATTTTTGGTAGCAGCTGATACCCTCCAACCAGTCACAAACACATGGCTGTGTTACATGTTCTTATCATGTCAGAGCCAGCCCTGGGGCCAAAATATACACAAGACAGACACAAAAAAAAAAAAAAAAAGTTAGCTATCTGTTGATTTATTATTTTATTCTAGAAAATGGCCATCCTGATTTTTTTTTTTCTTAAATGCAAGTAATTGATTCTCTGGCATTAAAAAGTACTTGGGCAGAGAAATCCAAGAAAAGCATTCTTGTGCAAATTTATTGAAAATATCTTCAGGTATTTAAACAAGTCAGATAGTATATGCTTATACTATTTGGTTATGTTTATATATTTTCTTCTATAAATGTATTTTACACATGCAAGAGAAGTCCAGATGAGAGTAGAGAGTTCAAAACAACTTGAGTTGTTTAGATTTTAAATTGCAGAATTCTGATATGCTACAAGGACTTAATCCTTCACACATTTTAGAACATTCTTGCAGCACTGAAGATCTTTTCCATATAAGCCTGTAAAACTTGTTATTGTAATTCTTTCACAACAGAGAGCTCTGTAGACAAAATAAATACCCCACACATAACCAACAACTGAGGCTTTCACCTGGCACTTATGAGATCCACCCAGTTAAAAGAATGAAGCAAAGGCCTGGATAATTTCAACTGACTGAAAAAAGGGTGGAATCAGGAATGAAAATTGCATTATTTGAAATGTCTCTTTGATGAATAAAGTCAATGTGTAAACTCTGAACAAAAGAGGTCACTAAAATACGAGGGATTTTTTCCTAGGGACAAAATTATAATGATCACATGACAAGTTAGTTATTGTTTAATCAGCAGCTGAAACAAAATCAGACATTGTAAGAACAACAGCATAGAAGTTTACATAGAATAAGAAGAAATAAAATTTAGACTTCAGATGTACTAGCAAATTTTAATTTTGCATTCACAAGCCAAGATTACTGGAGATTCTTAAAAACCCACTTCAGCACCATCCTGATCATGATGAAAAGAACCCAGCAAAACAAAAGACTTCAAACACATGCTGAACAAAAAAAGCCAGGTCAGAGCAACTTTAGGCTATGAAAATTTGTACAGCTACAAAACAAAACTTACTACCAGTTAGGATTACCTGAATTTGTTGTAGTCAAAGCTGAAGACTGAAAGAAAGGTTAAAAATTTTATGAGCATTGTAGACTGAAAGCTTTGAGGATAAATTAAAGGAAGTGTTCCAATTACATTTGTTGCATAGAACCCTGAAGAATAAAAGAGACCTGATCACTGGGTAGAGTTGTTTCATGCATCTGTAACCATGGATGTGAACTAACCTCTACCCTCTCTCCCCTCTGTTTCAGGACACACAGATGTTCAAGCTTAGAATCATTAGTGGAAAGGGAAATAAAGTTGGGAAGAACAAGTTGTAGCAATATGAACTCATCCAACACCCCAAAAAAGTGGCCATGAATTATTCAACAGAATAAGAATTTAATGTGCAAGAGGCTTGAGAGTCCAGGAAATAAGGAACAATCTAAATAGAAATTATGGGCAAGTGATGGAACTCAAAGACAACACCCAATCATTGTAACTAGAGAGCGTGGAAAATTAATAATCATTTAGAATTAAAGAATTCAATACAAAATGACACAAAAGAGAGCACTACAGTAGTCAAAAAAGGATATTATGAAATCTAAAGCAGACACTTTGTTACAAAGATGCCAAGATACAAAATCGGAGGGTGCGACATGCACGATTCTCCCGCACCGGGACGCGCACCCTCCGATACAAAAGAGGATCATTTACAATTAAAGAATTCAATAAAAAATGACACAAAAGACAGCACTACAGTAGTCAAAAGAGGCTATTATAGAAATCTAAAGCAGACACTTTGTTACAAAGATGCCAAGATACTGAGAAAGGAAAAGCTATGATGTTTAAGTATAGCATTGATACACGTGGGAAGAAAGAAATAACCAAAGAAATGAAGGAAGCAGAAATGAAGAAGTTGAGCTTCAAGGCCATGGTACGTAATTACTGCACTCAGAGACACGCCAGATGTGCAGGATGTAACACGGCATGATGCTAAGCAATGGAAGGCAAGGCGTGCTGAACCAGGAAAACTTAGCAGTTCTGAGAAAGCACTCGCAGAGACTAGCAGCCGGGGTGATGCCCCGCAGGAGCCCAGAGAAAGACCCATTCTTTCCCTGCTGCGGAGGAGTGGGACGCAGAGACCAGCGTGGCCATGCGAGACCCAGGAACTGCCCACGGGCCGCGGGTTCGGCATTCCCAGGGCCGGCAAAAGCATCCACAGCCCTCTCGGAGACCGCCAGCCTCCATGGAGAGCCCGGGCCCGCGCCACCCCTCAGAAAGGGCCAGAGGCCTTCCCCCGTACCCTCTTACTGTGCCTCCCGCGCCGTCCCGCCGATGCCGGGGCTGGCGGATGAGCGGCCGGGCCCGACCCGGCCCCGCTCCCGGCGCTCCCCTCAGGCCGCCATGTTGTGTTCCAGTCGCCCCGGCAACCGCGCACGCGCCGGCCCCGCGCCGCGGCCCGCTGCACACGGCACGGCCGGGGGGGGGCGCATGCGCAGTGTGCACGGCGTGCCAGCGCCCCGCCCCTGCCCGCCAGGTGCGCGCCCAGGTGAGGATTGTGGATGTCGCACCCTCCGATAATCTTATTTTTTAAGGAAAAGGAAAGACAATGCCAAGGTGAACGGGCTGTCTGGACGAGAGCCACCAGGGCTGAAGTCAAGAGAATGGAGCAGTAACTGGGGGAAACGTAATTTCGGCAGTGCGAGATCGCAACCCACTGGCCACCTACCCAGAAGAGACCCCAGACTCAACCGGAAAAAAAAGAACTGCGCCTGCGGACTAATTACATGAGAAGCGAGATGCTACTACCAAATAGTGGTTTGAATACTAATTAATAGAAAACTTACGTAGTTGGTAACCGAGGAATGCTGATGCCTTTGTTTGTTAAAAGGTATAGCAAGTGTAAAGTTTTGATGATCACTGGGCTAGACTTTTGTGGGATACCACCCAGCTCCCTGCTTTGCGCAAACTAGAATAAAACCCGAAATACCTCGCCTCAAGGTGTCAATTGGCGTCCCGACTCCCCAGGGATGGCGGGGAGGGAGGGGTTAAGGAGGGGAGCCCTTGGGATAAGAGACGTGCTCCATAAATCCAGCGGCGGGCCCTGTCTCCTGCCAAGCCTCCTGTGGCTGGAGCAGCGCCCCGGCGGGCTCAGATTCATCCCCGGTGATGGCCTGATCCCTGGCGGATCCTGCGCGCCACTGCGGGATGGGGAGAGCTGCCGTACCGCCAGCCCGGCACAGAGAAGAGCCCGGGGAGAGAGCAGGGGCTGTGTTCTCACCGAGCTGTCTCCAAAAACCTGCATTTTGGAGAGCTCCCCTCCCTGTCCCCGCTCCCGGTGTTTGTCTCTTCCTAAACAGACATCCTGTGCTTTAACGTAGGCTTCAAAGGTGAGCAGAAAAGTTCTTTTCTATGCAGCAAATGTAGTAAAAATCAAAACACCAGGAAAAGGTGAATTTTTTATTCGTGCAAAACAAAATCTTAGTAGTGTGTTAAACAGAATAGTAGATGCTTTTAAAGAATGTTCAAATATTTTAATTAAAAGAAACTGGAATCATATCTTAGTAAACCTGAAGAAGTATTAGTCTATTGACTTAGAGGCGAAGTTGTCCCCGATCCCGCGTTATGGTTATTCCCTACCAGGCGCTGCATCTCTCTATAGGCAATGAAAAGTTGTCCAATTTGCTTTTGGTTTTTCTGAGGAGATAAGCGTGTGGTTCTATACGCGCGGGCCCGGCTCCGGCGCTCCTGGGGACGAGGAGATTCCTCGCCCAGTCCGTCGCCTTCACTACTTTGACTAAAAGGTGGAACATTGGCATAGGATTATCTTTATTTTTCCAGAGGCTGCCCGGTTGCCAAGTGGCCGGTTAGCTCAGTTGGTTAGAGCGTGGTGCTAATAACGCCAAGGTCGCGGGTTCGATCCCCGTACGGGCCACAGGAGTTTCCTTTTTCTTTCCCGTCTTTTTTTCGTCTCTTCGATTTGTCCCAGCGATTCCCACCCACCTCGCGCGGTTGTGCTGAGACGCGGCGTGATCTTTGCACAAGGGCACGGCCGGGGGGTGGGGGGGTGTGTCTGTCTGTCTGTCTGTCTGTGCGGGATCGAGCGCCGAGAGCGGCTGCAGCACGGACCGAGCTTCATCGCGCGCCTGCGGCTGATGGAGCCTGGCCGGCCCCAGCAGAGCTCGGGGTCGGCTACAGCGCGCTCGGGTGACCCCTTCGGGCTCTTTTCTGCCGTGTGGGTTGTCCTTCCCGCGTGACACCCGCTCCGCCGCCTGAAACGCCGCCCGGTGGGAGCGAGTGGCGGAGCGCACATTCACAGAACGGGTCACTTTGGAGGAGACCACAACTCCTCCAACCTCCCTGCTAAACAGACTTGTCCTACAGCACATGGCACAGGATTGCGTCCAGACCGTTCTGGGATGTCTCCAGTTGAGGGAGACTCCACAATCTCTGAGCAACCTGTTCAGTGCTCGGTAACCTGCACAGCTCAGTTCTTCCGCATGTTCAGGTGGAACTTTCTGTGCATCAGTTGTCTCGTATCCCAGAAGTCGGCACCTCCGAGAAGAGCGTGGATCCATTCATTCTCTTGGCACAAGCCCCTTTAGACACTTGTACACAGACACAAGGTCACCTCTGAGTCGTCTCTTCTCGAGACTGGGAAGGCGCGACCCCCTCATCCTTTTTTCATAAGACAGACGCACAGACGCTCCGGTCCCTCAGCTATCCCCCACTGCCCTCCACTGTACCCGCTCTAGGAGCTCCATGTCCCTCTTGTACTGAGACTCGGTACAGACTCAGCTCGAAGAGCGGGCAAACCCAACTCACGGTAACTCCGCCCGCGGGTCCCGCGTCCAGCCCCACCGGGGCCAGGAGCTCCGGGCGCACCTCCGCCGGTTTTAGCCCGCGCGAGCCGCCGTCGGCGCCGGGCGGCCCCGCCCCGGGGGGCGCGGCGGGCGCTGCCGGGGGCGCCATTGGCCCCGCCGCCGGTGCCCCGCGCATCGCCCGCGCTGCCGACACCGCCGGGGGCAGCCGCCGATGCGGCGCCCGCCCGCCCGCGCCTGCCAAGATGGCGGCTCCCGGGGCGGGGGGCGCCGGGGCGCTGCCGCCCCCTCCGCCCACTGAGGACGAGCCCCCCGGGACTCGCGGGGCACCCCCCGGCGCGGCGGCGGGTCGAGAGGAGGGCGGCGGCAGCGGCGCGGAGCTGCTGGCGGTGACGGAGGAGCTGGTGCAGAGCTTGGCCGCCCTGGAAGCCGACGGGGGGGCGGCGGCGAGCGGCACCGTGCTGTACCTGCGGACGGACGGGAGCGCGGCGGAGAGCGCGGGGCTGAGCGCCGGCGAGCAGCGGCGGCTACTGGAGCGGCTGCTGGAGAGCCCGGGGCCAACCCCGCCGCCCCGTCCCGCCGCCGCGCCGCTGGCCCCCGCGGAGCTCCGGCGCGTCATCGAGCAAGTGAGCAAGGCCCAGGAGCAGCTGAAGCCGGCGGCGGCCCCGCCGCAGCCCTGCCCCGCGGGCGGCATCATGCAGAACGCCGCCCGGCAGCTGCAGAGCGTGGCCCAGCAGGTCGCCCTGCAGCAGGGCAGGGCCGCGGCCGCCCGCCTCCTCCCGCAGAAGGTAACCCCGGGGCTGGGGGAGGGAGGCTGCAGCGCTCCGTTGGTGATGAAAGCCACGGCTCCGGCGGGTTTAATCCTTTCTAATAAATTTTTTTTTTTTTTCCCCCGTTCTCCTCAGTCACACTTCCCCTCGGGTGTAGACTCCACTTCCATAGCTCAAAGGCACAGCTTTCAATGTGGTTTGGGAAATTCCGTGTTTGAATGTAGCTAATAGCTGCTGTGGTCAGTATTTCGGTGTGACAACACGTGCAGCCAAGAACAGCTTAAAAGAGCTGTTTCCTAGTGGTTAAGTAGTGATGCGCAGGAAGTTACTGCATGCTTCTTGCAGGTGACAGTCCCTGGGCTTTCAACCCACCTTTGGGGTGTAGGTTGTGAAGTGATTGATTTGAACTGAAGCAGAAATTTGCATGAGGCAGAGAAACTGTGAGGGAGATGAACAGTAGTATCTGATTCTGTGAATCATCACCACAAAGTTTTTGTGAACACACATTATAGGATGTGCTGGACTGGATGTTTGGCCTGTGTCATGTAGCAGACTGTAGTTTTCCCGTGTGTGGGGTTTGCTGAAGGTTATGAATGTGCCTTGGTGATGGCATTGACTCTGCTACTCCAGACAGGGCTGCTAGCAGGAAACAAAGCTGTGACATGGCCTCAGAGCAAATTTAACATGCTTTACTTGAACTGCAGTCACAGCAGAAAATGTGCAGGAAAACCCATAGCTTGAAGGAAGGGAATCTGCTTTGATGCATTAAGATGGAAAGTTAATGATGTGCAGCGGTTTCTTCACGCTTTGCTTTAAGGGAATGTGTGTATTGTACTTATTTATTAATACTGTATTTGTGTAATTGCCACTCTTCCTTTTTTCCACAAAAGCAGCTGGAAGCCATTTGTGTCCAAGTTCAGCCAGGACAGATGAAGGAAACTGAAGGGCCAATGACATCATTGGCACCAATCCAGTCCAAAACTATAACGCTGAGTCAGCCAGTTGGTAGGAAATCTAGCATACCAGGAGCTGGCATTATTAATCCCCAGATAATTAGGATACAGCCTGTTTCAGGAACTGAGCAGCAGCAGCTACTCCTGCATAGTTCTTCTGAGTCTCCAGTTCAGTTGCTTATGCAGAGGCCTTTCCCATCTCACGGCTCAGTGTCTGGGGACAAGATTCCCCCATCCAAGATGGTGAATGGACAGAGGGCTTCTCGTGCCACAGCATCAGCTTCAAGGTCTCCAAAACCTACCGTGGCTGCAGCCAGTTCAGCAAGTACACCAAGCCTTGAAAAAAAGCAAAAGGATGACAAGTTAAAGAAATCCTTGAAGGTGAAAACTCGTTCTGGACGGATTTCACGCCCCCCAAAATACAAAGCTAAAGATTATAAATTCATTAAAATGGAGGATTTGGCTGATGGTCATCAGTCTGATTCTGATGACTACTCTGAGCTGAGTATAGAAGATGATGAAGAAGGAAAGGTGAAGGGAAAGGATGCATTATTCAGTTCTTCAAATTATAATCTGAAACCCAAAACGTTTAAATGTCAGACTTGTGAAAAATCTTACATAGGCAAAGGAGGATTAGCAAGACATTATAAACTTAACCCAGACCATGGACAGCTGGAGCCTTTACCTCAGAAAATACCTCTAAATAAGCCTAATGGAAGTTTATTTGTGGAAGAGGAAATGATGAGTCCAGCACATTTGGATTCAATTGCTGTCACTTTAAGTCATGAAAAAGCACTAGATACCAGTCTGGAAGAAACTGTTGATTCAAAGGCTGGAGAACAGGTAAAGTGTTGCTTAGAAAATCTGTCAATTCTGTGGAAAGTAGAATGGCAGTTCTATAGCTGCACAGTCTTGTACTGCTCAGAAATGTCCACTGATAGACTACATTAGGCAAATTTCCCATTGAAGTCCTTTAGAATTCAAATTGTCCCTTGCAGTGCTGCAGCAATAGTACTCTTGCACAGACACATAAAACTAAATGTTCACTGAGTGTTCGTTTCCTACTGTGTTTCTGACATACAGTTTTCACCTTGTCTGCATAAATGACATTCTTTGCATTTGGATAAGAACACTGTTGTTCAGTTACAGCCTTTAGCATGACAGCAACACATCATCTGCTCTCATTTTCTGTTGCTGAAATAATGTCATCACAGAAAAATCTCTTATTTGGAACATAGCAGTGAACTACAACTTTTCCTAGAGCAGGTTTTCAAAGTGAGGCTTTGAAGCCCTGCACACCAAACACTGGTGAAATTCCACCCTCTAGGGTAGAAGCTGCCTCAGCTGCAAATTTTTTCCTGTGATGTTCTAAGCTGGTCACTTCAAAGAAAAGTTTCTCTTTTAATATTGAAATGACTCTTAACATTTTGCTGCAAGAGCTGATGCAGCTGCTGGTTAGGAAAAAGTACTTGTTTAGATGTAGGGGTGTCACATTTATTACTTGTCTTTGTAATCGTGAATTTGTTCTCAGCAAAGTGGAAATGTACAGGAAACAAACCTTCCCTCATCCTCTACACTCAGTTATCATCTCTGGAAAAAAAGAATTGCAGAGTACTGAAGTCTGCTCTCTGAATTATTGTAGTTGTTTGATACAGACAGGAAGCCAATCAAGATCCCCATGCTCAACCCCTAATCCTGTGTCAAATTTAGAACTAATTTAGTAATTTAATCCCTGGATAGAACTGTCATAAATTTGCCATTTATAGAGCTTTCCTAATCAGTAGAATAGTAGGGAGTTACTGAATGCTGGGATGCAAATGTACAGATTATGCAAAGAAGCCTGATGTAACTCAGTACTATTATAAATTAATTTCTTGAAAGATGCTGGAACATTCTTAGAAATTCTAGCTTGGAAGGGGAAGATGCTTAAGTAAGAAGTCACTGCTGTGAACAGTTAAAAAGTTGTACACTGAAATTATCATTATAACTTAAACATATAAAAGGTACTTTGACTTTCTGTATGATCTTATAAGAGAAGCTGCTTCCTAGCTGTGTTCCTAGGGAAGACAGGATTTTGAAAAGTGGTAACTGGGCAGTACATTTTGGAATTTAATTACTGGGCTTGTCACTGTTCATGGTGTCAGAGTTTTTGCCTTTCTTATAAAGTCTTCATGCTTTGACATAGTTACAATGAAACCCAAATTATTCTTTGAGTATGTTTTACTGCTAATTAAGTTTTATTTCTACAACATCTTTATCTAAAGAGGATATATTTTACTTCAAAAATATTAAATGTATTTAACCCACTTAAACCACCTCTTTCATTATGTTTATTCAATATTTTTATTTTGTATGACATCTTGTGATTCAAAAATGCTAACTTTGCAAATAATGGCATATATGTGATGCAGAAGTAGCAGTCTTACTCATGTGTTGGATTTATTCCACAACTTTCTTTGCAAGTTATGCTTGTATCCAGCTATGCATTTTTTAAATATGCTATTTATTGTTTGCATAGATGCAAACTTAATTTTAAAACTGTCTTCCTCAAAACTGTTTAAAATGGTGAATAAACACTTTTCCTTTTAATTAAGGCATCAGAGTGTGAGGAAAGCAGACACCTGCTGGCAGAACAACCAAATGAAACCAGTTCAGGACGCCGGGGACCTGTAACCCCAAAAGGACCTGGAAGACCCAGACGACCAAAGAGACGTGGTAGACCCAGGATGGGTGGAAGATCCAGGTGTTCTGGAAGGCTTAGCAGACCTGGTCAGTCCCCTTCAAAGTCACTTAGTAGTGTGTCAGCAGAACACAATGTATTCAGAAGAAAAGCTAGGTTAAAAGAGGTATGGTTCTCTTCTGCAATTACTTTGCAAGTGTTTAAGTATTTTTACCCCACCCCAATTTCCCCCCTCCCTTTTTTAATTAATCACTTATTTTCAATGAATCTTTTTTATTTTTTTTTTAATATATCCTCATGTATGGACAAGATGAAAGCCTTAGATGGCTTCTAAGAAGAAAACATTGTCTTTTAAGGAAAAAATACTTCCTGCAGAATACTGGAAAAAGGGAAAATGGGAACTGGGTTTGGAAAGGGACTTCTGACATGTAGATATATTCTTGCTACCCTTTTTCTGGAGAAAGAAAGTTACTGCTAGTATCTCCTTCAACACAGTGAAAGAAATAATAATGAAAAGAACCCAAAAAAACCAAAACAAACCCACAAAGAAGGTCTTGGGGGAGGATAGAATGGGGGTTAAAATCCAAGTAACACAACATGTTCTTTGTTTTCTGTGTGTTATAGATCCTTTATGGCTACTAAAGCTACTGAAGTTGCTGTTCTTTCTATGAATTGGCAACATTTGTGGGACTGAGTTTAGTCTGTACATCAGTAGTAACTATTCTGAGGTTTTGTAACTTACTCCATTTTGGAGTTAGTTTACATCTGTTCTTAAAGCTGCCTAAACATACAGCATATCTTTCAAAAAAAAGTAGTGATATTTTATGTTCTGAAAATGGGGTGCATAATGTGTGGGCTGCTTTTTCCTCATAATCTCATTCTGGCTTTTGACAGCTAATACAACAATGTGATAATGAAGATTTAATGGAGCTGGCTCTCCCACGTCTTACAAAGCTTGTTACAGTGTATGAATTCCTCTTGATGAAGGTGAGTTTTTATGTAGAAATATTAAATTATTTTAGGAAAATGTCCATTAGTACACATAAAAAAGATTCCTTTAGAGACATAATTGAATTTCCTAAATTAATATCATGCAGTATGTAGATGTTCCACACATCACTTCAGTCTTACACAGGCAAAACTCTGGTAAGTCTCAACTCAAAGCTTTGCTTTTTGCTGCCTGGTTCAGTGGCATTTTGAATATTCCATAGTCTTTTGACTTGAATCTTTCTATTTTAGAATGTTGAACAGAACACAATTGACAGATCTTAATATTTTTTTAAAGTATAGGAGAGGGAGAAACAAGCCCTTTTTTATTCCCCTCTTATTTCTAGGTGGAAAAAGGACATCCAGCCAAAGCTTACTTTCCAGATGTGTATAGGGAGTTTGAAGATTTGCATAACATGGTAAAGAAAATGGCTTATGATCACCTCACTAATTCTGATTCTCTGAATTGCCAACAGCCTGTTGAAATAAAAGATGCTAAGGTAATAAAGCACTCTGTTTGGAACTTGTTTTATTTTAGATGTCTTGCATTTTTAATTTTCTCTGATAATTAATTTTCTTGTGCAGGTAAATTTATTTCAAAACAGGAAGATTTTTAATTAGCAAAAATAGGCATTATTGTGAAAAGTCCAACAACTTATCAAGAAGAAAAAGAAATCATAATAAAACTTCAATTCTAGTTTATGTCAGTGGATACAACTAGAAAGATAAAAAACATTTCTAGCAGTGCTGATGCCTGCATTGCATTTCTAGAGTAGTATGAAGCTGCATGTTACTGCAAGGTTTATTTAGCATTAACCACTAATCAAAGTACATCCTGATGTTTGATCAGGAAGGAGGGGAGGGTCTATATGCAAAATGAGTGATCTTGATTTAAAGAGGTAAATAATTTCATTTTAAAATGAGGGCAAACTGAATGCATCTATGCAGTTTACAGTCACATTAACAAACATGAAAGGTAGTGACTACATTAATAAAATTGCAAACTATTATTTCAGTGATTCCAGATTGATTGTTTATGGAGCTCTATCTGAAAAGACAGATGAAACCTCTTTCTTGCTTCTGTGTTCATGTGCATTCTTAGTATAGAATGATGCTCTTTAAAAAAGAACAAGACCAAACCAAACCCCAAAACAACCTAGCCTTGAGAATCTGGACAGTAGCACACCTATGTAAGGTTGAAGCACAGGAATGGAATGTGAGGAGGGGGGAAAATCCTTAACTACACAGAGATACTCTAAACAGAAGACTTGAATGTTTTTAATATGGTGGAGAGTCTCAATAATCTTTATTAAACACTGCTCTGAGTAACTGTCCCTGGATTCTATATATAACCATAATTCTTTCAAGTTTGCCTGTTAACAATCACCTTCAGATGAAGGTCATGTTCATGTGTCACTGTGAAGGCTGGTAGAAAACATGGGAGTCTAAGTACTTGCATTGAGCTGAGGTGATTGTCAGGCTAGACAAGATGTAGTTCTAGTTCAGTTTTAAGAAAATGAATCTGTATTTCAGCATGTATGTATTCAGATCTGAGAGGCTAACTTTTACTTTTTTCCTTATATCTGTTTCTGAAGGTTGCTGAATCTCTAGGAATCACAGAAATACTCAGTGGAGAACAGAAGATGCAAGGTGCAGACCCTTATTCACAATGTGTCATTAAAATGGTCAGTGAGCAAGTGCCTGTGGAGGTACTGGGACAAAAACGGTTAGCTGAGGTATGGAACACCTTTGTGAAAATTAACAGTGAAACTAAGACCAATTAAAACTTTTAAAAATACATAATTATTCCTTACAAAATCATGCTGGTATTATCTGAGTCATGTTAAAGTAAGGCTTTTGTGGTGTTCAGAAATACTGAAAATACTCTCTGCTGTGGTATCATAGCAGGGTATATGAACTAGCACACTAAGTATGGGCTTTGGGAGGACACTTGGTAGCATTCAGGACAGAGTATCAAAGACTTACAGGTATTTGATACAGGGACAAAAGAACTTAATTGAGGTGCTGGTAACTGGGGGCTCCACAGATTCCAGCCTGTGTTAGAGGAAATGGCCTAACCTACAGCAGGTTCAGACACTGGAGAAGTGATTGCTGTGCTAATTGGATAGAGGGGCATGAAAACAGCTTATTTCTTTCTGACAAGTCAGTTGATGAGCTTCAGTCTGTTTGTGCCGTAGCAGAGAGCTGTGTTTTGTCCCTTTGGAGTTTTGGTCAAGTGTTAGGGCTGTGTTTAAATCCTTAGGAAGACCTTTAGTGTAAATCCTGTTTTCAGGGATCATCAGTTCACTGCCATGATGTTCCCACAGTTATCTATTCCAGTATTGTCAACTGTTACAGGCTGCAGTTAATCATCTCTTGTATTGACAGAGCTCAGGGGAAGAACTGTTGCCACCAGCCAAAAGGACCAAGTTAGAAGATGTAATAGAAAATGTGAACAACGCTTATGCCAGTCGAGATGAAGTGAAAGAAAGGAGTGGGAATTTGTGTGCACTGTTTGAAAAAGATGGTAACTTCTTCAGATTTTTCCAGTTCTGTTCATGGAGGAGCTGAACAAATCTTTGTTCTTCAAGCTACTGTGGTTTTTGTCTCCAGTTTCATCTCTTAAATTGCTTCCCAGGTCCTTCAAAAGCAGCTGTTTAACTGGAAAAGGCCTCATGAGGAGGGAGAAGTTACAGATGATGCAGGCAGCAGTAGCTCAGTGCTGGATGCATGATAATCAGTGATTGATACTACTTATGAGTATAGTAATGTCCTCTGCTGTGTGCTTCCTGTCTGTCCTGTCCCTCTGAGTGCACAACCTTTGTGTCAGCTGTGGGAGAGCAGAGGAAGGACAGTGCACATCCTTCCTCTGGCCCCAGCCAGCTACAACAGCAGAATTACCAGAGCTTTGTGGAACTTGGGGAAAGGGAGAGCTGGTGTAGGCTGTCCTGTATCAATTATTGGAATACATCTTGTATTGGAATTGAGGCACCATTAGGCACCACAGTCTTCAGGTGGTTGACTTTCTTTTTATTCCTTCTTCATGTTCCATCCTGCTGCCCTTCATATTAGCAGAGTAACAGTGAAAGGAAAGTAAATCTCTAGTAAGATGTGTCTATCAGTACCATCCACTTTGTAAATACCTTGTTTTGGTGTTGCTCTAAGTGCCTTTGCTTTTGCCCTTTGTATGCTTTTTAGTCAATGGTTATTTTTGTTTCCCTCCATTACATTTTCTTTCTCTGAAAGGCTCTCTGCATGACCATGCTTACTTCTTGCTGCACTGATTTTCTTCTGGGCTAGGAGTTTTTAAAATTACATTTTGCTTGCACCTGCTAGTAGGGTGTTTGCTAGTCTACAGTGCAAAATGTTAAAAATAGTCCTCTCTGCAGTGTTAGTCCCTTTTTTGTGCAGTGGTATCTTTCATAACAAAAAAAATCCAAAACCAGACCAACTTACTTGTTCATTTTGAGCTTTAATAATTAAAACTGACAGCTCATACTACTGCAGCTTAGTAGTTATTGTCCAACTACTTTCAGGGCTTGGGACCCTGGTCAGGTCCAGGTCAAGTAACTGGTAGAACACTGCATTTCTTGTGGTTTTTACCTTTTCTGGCACAGGACAAAAGTGCTGCTGGGGCTCTTAGCACAGCTAATTAATATGTAGCAACCTGATGACATGTCTGAGTTCAGGATGAAGAATAGAAATTTAAACAGAAGTTTAAATGCTTCTATCAACTTACTAAAAGTGATGAGGGTGAGCAGCTGACAAGTTTGTGCCTGGTAAAGTCTTTATCTTCTAATATTACTGGCTGCATGACAGATGGAAGAAAATTGAGTTTGCCTTTCAGCCCAGGTTGTTTTCAGGATGAACAGAAAAATGCTGCCTCTAAATGTAAGGTCTCTAATACTCTCTAAGTATTTCTATGTTAATATAGAAATACTTGATAAATTATCACTATTCAAAAATAAGGAATTTTTATTATTATTTATATTTATTTTTATATATTTTTAATATCTATATAGTTATATTTATAATTTTATAGTTGTGTATTTATATTTTATAATGACTTTCTCATTGGGAAGTTCTATGAAACTCCTGTAAGGTGCTTCAGGTTTGCTAATTTGGGGGAAGCAAAGTAGGGAAGTAGTCTAGCTTTTCCTCCAAAACTATTGCTGAAATATAGGTTTTTTGGCATGCAGTATTAGATTGCCCAACAAAATTAAACTTCTTCCCCCTTTTCAGGTTTTAATCCATTAAATGGAGAAATCCTGCTTTCAGAAGACAGGCATATCACCTGCTGTACAACTGGAAGTACGTTACAGACAGCAGAGGAACATAACTCACTTGCTGATTCAGGAGTTGGAATCGATGGTGAAAATTCAGGTACCTTCTCCCAAAGTGTGGAAATGAGGATGGAGTATCCCCAGCCTGCAGGGATACAGGGAGCAGGTGTGGCAGGTGAAGGATCTCTGCTGCACCCCGGAGCGGTGCTGCCCGTGGGAGCAGGTGGCTCGGCCGGGCCGGTCCAGGCGCGCTTTGTGAGCGGGAGCGCGGCGCGGGCACCGGCAGCTCCTGAGCTCCACAGCTCCCTGATGGAGCAGGCAGGGGCCAGGCAGAGCACTGCCCTAACAACGACTGCAGAAAATGGTCACAGTCCAAAATATCATCAGCTGCAAGAAGAAATCCCGAATTTTGCAATTAAAGAACGTTCTGAGCAACTCCATAATGCTGATGTGACTGATGAGATGCAGGAACTTGAGAAGGTGTTTTCAACAAACGTTGTGCCAATAAACTACCCCCAGAGTGCTCAGGCTGAGTCACACCAGAACCCTGGCCAGGGAGCTTCCCTGTCTGCTCATGGGAACCAGGAAAACACTTTCAAACACCAGAGTGAATATTCTTGCGAGACAGAGGAAGCACACGAGATGGCAAATACAGTTACTGTAGGTGAAACTGTAGCTTTTGAGATTTCTGATGAGAGCCATGATTTTTTGTCTCAGGGACACGAACAGATTTTTATTCAGACTTCAGATGGGCTTATCTTGTCTCATCCAGACACTGCTGTTTTGTCTCAGGCAGAAGGCATCGTCATTGTGACTGATTCCAACGGTACTACAATGCACATTCGCACACCCCAAGGGATACCTTTGGAAACGGTGGAAGCACTACTGGCAATGGAAGCAGGTGGCCAAAGTGAAGATATTTTGCTCTCACAAAATGAATTGGAGCCATAAATTAAAAAACCCTATAAGCTTTCTTCTGGAAAAGACTGATTATAAAATGTATATTTTTCTAATGTGAATACTGAGATAATTGAAATTTAACTTATTTGTAAACTGTTTCTATGCCCTGTACTTTTTATAACTTATGTTTATATAAATTTAGCAGCATTGCAACCAAAAATTCTAGAATTAACATTGTTCTATTTGCTTTATATGTTGGGGATGAGTGGAAAGTGGAAATCTTGTCAACCCTAAAACTTGCACTGTTCCCTTTTGTTACGTAATTCCTTTTCTCTCTAGCCATCTCAAAATGCAGTAAGTTGTACTGCTGTGCAGCAGTGATGTGCTGTGTACTGGCAAGCTGTATATGGGTAAAATAAAAGCTATATTAAAAATGTGCATTTTCTGTGCCACTGAGATTACAAAGCACTGTTATTGTGCTTTTTAAAAGCTACCTTGAATATTCATTAGCATCTAGACTTGATGCACATAAATCTGCCAGGAAAAATGAGCAGGTTTAAGTATAATCCACAAACTTGTGCATTCTGGGAACAATGTGACAGCCTAGCTGATCCTTACTGAAATAAGCATTCACTGAGTTGAGACAAAAATAGCCTCAAACAAGATCTGATTTGTACTGAGCAGTTGGAAATGTGTTTAAGTTGCTTGTCTAATGTACAGCCACACCTCTAAAATATGCTGTTAGGTAAACATAAATGGGAAGGTGCATAAGTAGTGATCTAATTTTCCTTAATGAGGTACCAAATCTTTTTTTGCTTTAGTCTGTCATGGCCTATTTTTGTTAGAGTGCTATTACACTTTTTTTCCCCTTTCAGATGATGCATCCTTTATGAGTTTTACACTTGAACCTTTGCAGTAACTCCATGCTACCTTGTACTGTTTAATCATAATACAAAGGGACTGTTGCTCTAGGCAGGGAGAAAACTTGCCCAATTACTTGAATTTTTGTCATACTTTCAATATGATCCTTGGATCAGATTATATTTTTGTGGAGACCTCCTACCAGCATCTTGTCCAGGGCACTGTCTTTTCTTTCAAAAAGTTTAGCAGGTGAAAAAGAACAGCATTAAATGAACAGACATTACTGAAAAGTGGTAACATATCCTTAAAATGTCTATGCCACCTCATTGCTGAATAGATACAACTACTGGGACAATCAGACAAATCTGCCAAGGACAGGAGAGTTGTTCTTAAATTGAGTATGAGCACTGATTTTTTTTTTTCATGGTATTGTTACCATGAAGAAAAACACTCAAATTGAATCTAAACAGAAGACAATTTACAGATTAAATAAACTGCTCTACTATGTCCCTTTAAGCATAGTTGGGTTAGGCTTTTTTGTTTGGTGGTTTGGTTTTTTTTTTTGTGGTTGCATAAGTAGAAGATGAATTTGATTATGCAAAACGTTGCCTTTTATGAGTAGTTGTTGAAGGTACTGTACATTAATGAGTTATTAATGAGTTACTATTTGTTTTGGGGTTTTCCCCCTCTTTTTTTAGGAGGTGGTAATTGCCAGAGGATACAGACCTACCTTGTAAGTGAAGGTAGCATACAAAGCAAAGTTCTGCTGGTGTTTCAAAGTCTTTCATTGCAGTGAGCAATTCCTTATGATATTCTTTTGTGCTGACTGTCCAATAATTATATTTGAGAGCTACAAATATAACAATCAACTACTTAGAGCTAGAATGACAAAACATCTCTGCAATGATTTTGCAGTAATCTTCCAATGCCCAGCAACAGTCAATAGGCAAGAGGGCCTGTGAATATGAAAACCCCTGCCTGAATTGCTTTTTTCCTCTTAAGAAATGAGAACAAACCACAATTTCCACCTGTGGAGAAAATGAAAACTTGCTTCAATTTTGCCTTCCCTATCAATTTGCACATGCTGGGAAATATAATACACCTACTCTCATCTTAAAAGAACAGTTCTATATGTGAATCAATCTTTTCTCCTTGAAAAATATTTCTGAAGTACTGAGATGTTTCCATAGTGACACAGGTCTGGCCCAACTCAGATGAATTAAGGTGGCTGTTAAACTAAGTGGAACACTTCCACTAAAAAAATAACAAAACCCAACAAAGCTATTCCTAACTTTATTCTCCTTGAGCTACAGCAGAATTTCTTTTTAGATGCTGGAATTGTGGGTTAAGAATAGAACTCTTATTAGCTGCCAGAAACAACCTCATTGTTAACAGAACAACTTTTCAAGAAAACTTTTTAATTCATGCCTGTCTGTCCTGCAGGAAACTGATGAATTTCCCTTACTAACCCCAGAGTTTCAGCTTGGGGCTAATGAGGAAAGTGACCTTGCTTTTCCTATCAGTACAGAGGGACAGACACACCTTCAAACCAAAACCACTTGACATCAGTATCAGTAACCCGAGGAAAAACTCACTGAGCCCTATGACAGGGATACAGCCTTGACTAAAGCAGGTTTTGTTTTATTCACAGATGCTTTCATGAAACATATCTTACCATCTTACCAAAAAAAAAAAAAAAAGTTAATTAAAAGGGACAAGACCTTATTATATTATGACTCTAGAATGCTGAGTTGTACTAAACCTTCCCTGGGTGCTGGTTCAGGTTTGATGACTCTTCGGGGTGATGTACCCAACAACACCAGAATCAAAACCAAACCAGAATTTACACTATTGTCTGCAGCAGCATTTCAAAATCACATACCAAACTATGTAGATCCTTTTGGATTCTTTTTGTGCTTTCCTCCACTTATAAATCAAGTACAAAAACATTTGCCCTGTTAATTCTTGCAAAAAAAAAAAAAAAAAACCAACCAAAAAACAAAACCATGGAAGATCAAGAAGTGCTGAATTTCTGTGGCAAAAGGGACCACGTGGGTATTTTAGGCTGTCCAGACTTGGGAGGAAGTAACATCTTTTGCTGTAGATTCTAAATGCATTGAATCCCCCAGACTACTAAGCAGTGCTTACCTCTTTCTGACTATAGAGGACTTAACCTCCAATTGTAACCTCTGTGTTGCCCTTAAAATAGATAAAAACAACCAAAACTAGCTTGTCCCACGCAGAAAAAGGAGTACCAGCTGAGACAAAGTAAGGAATATGAATAGAGAAAAATATTTTTAATAAGTTTTACAAAAAATCAACTTACTTGGTAAGCCTTGCAATATGTCAGTTCAGTTTCATATTAGCATCACCAGAAGGCAGCCATGTAACCTCTGGAATTCTAGCACTGCCTGTGTCCTGTTTCCAGCAGCATGGCTTCAAGCAGCAGCATGCTGCTGTTCTCAATGTAAGGCTGGTACAGCCACGAGGATAAATACACCATCATCAGATCCTGGTCAGCAGAATGAGCAATGTCTTGTACAATTGTTTGCTTGAGTTGTAGTTCCTTCTTGTACATTTCAGACAGCTTCAGACAAACCTCATCTGAAATGGATTGAAAAACCAAGCACATTAACCAGAACATTTCAGCAATTCTCTAAAAGGTAAATTGTACTTGTAATACATGGATCATAAAAAAACCCTACCTTACATAAGTTATTCCCCAATTGTAGCTATCTTTTTTTTACAGCATTAATGATATTTTTTACATTAGAATATAAAATGCTAAACAATTTCCTCAGCTCTGGGATATATTTTACACACTTCTGATTTTGACATGAGTCCACATTTAATTATAGAATAAGCAGTGGTATTAGTTCTCAGGACTCACTGTAAAATAATCAGTTTATTCCTCAAATAACTGAAATTTGGTTTTAAAATTTGGTAACGGTATCCTGCAATACAAGCTTCACATTTTAGAGTTGTTCTTGATGTTACCTAATCTTAAGGATGCCCTCACATGCTGTGAAGCACTTATGATCACCAATAAGTAATACCAGTAGTGAAAAGGAACAATAAAAAAAAACCCAACAGACCAAAACCAAAGCGTTTATTGTAAAAACTGTTACTAATTATGTTAGTAAAACTGGTAGGGAGGTTAAAATGCATCAGTAATCTTTCATTGTTTGAATTCCTAAAAAATAACCACACAAAGTATTTTTAAAGAGAGACTGAGCTTGTGCTTCAAACTTAGCCTGAACTATCACTGCCTTCAGAAGGATTTAGTCTTTCATGGGGTAGACAGCATCACTAAATGATTCAGTCACAATGGGTGTTTTGACAGCAGTTGTCTTTGTCATTCTTATTCTTTGAGGCTGGCAGAAACTAATACATTAAGATTCCTGCTAAACTGTGGTAGTGAATTAAGAGGCAGAGCTTCACAGAGTTATGATTTTCACAAAGAAGGCAGTTGGTTTGCATGCAATCAGGCTTCTCTTGAATTCAGACAGTTTTAAAACTGGGGTAATACCAGTTGGGAGGCAGTACCTTTTGCCATCAAGTGAGCGCTAAAAGAATTAATATTAACAGTTGAGTGTAACATTTCTTTACTTGTCTTGATTGACACTGAGATCAGAGGTATTTTTCTTTGGCTGCTTGAGAATTAACTGAGGTATAGCTTGCTTTTGCATTCAAGGATTTAATTTCAATGTCAAGAAACAAGTCGAGTAGTTAAGCCTGCAGCTTAACACCAGCAAGTTGCAAATTCATCTCTGCCTGCAGAGGATGTGGCTGTTGCAGCTTGGACACTGTAAACTGCTGACAAATTCAGCTCTATGCTGTAATTGTTGCATGTCAGACAATGCTTGGCAGTCATCAGCAGTAACCCTAAACCAAGTGATGCATTCACATGTTTATTGATTAGTCAATTGTAAAGGAGACAGCACTCTCTCCCTCTCAGGCAAGACATCCAGATAAGAGGGCTTATTTTTCAGTCATAAATTGGATGACACTGCTGACACAATGTAATTAGCTAAGATAATCAATATTTTACTTACAGAAGTATGATGTGGGCCATGTATGAAAGAAGGGAGCCTTGCAATTCCCAGCTCCATGGTGGAACGTTTCCAAGTCACAGATTGCTTTAGTAGTTGAAGTAAGCTTTTCCATTTTCAGTTGTATTTTTGTCTGAAAATGATGAACATGGAACGTTAATGAATATCTCAGGAATATTAGGCTACCATAATCTTAAGCATCTTTTGAAAACACACTATTTATTAAAGCTATTTAATATTGACATTTCTAACTCCCATTTTTTTAACTCCAGACAGGAATCAAAACTGTAATCTATATAAAGACTACTTAATATGAGATACCCAGAAATTTTGAACACAGCAGATATGACTCTGTTTTGGACATTCTTCTGTTTCCCACATGTAGAAATATACTAAAGCCCTCTCATTTTTTCACCTCAGCAACACAGAGGCTACCTGTAGGAGGCTAATTTAGCACTGGGGAAAAACATCACACCAGTACAGCACAAGCCCTATCAAGATCTTTTTGTACATTACCATATCAAGATGACTTTAATTTCAAAAGATCAGCAGCAGGTGAGAAAAGCAGCTCAAGCTACTACTGACAATATATCTAGGGATATCTAACAGTTTGCTTCAAAAAATAGGCCATTCCATCCACTTCCTTCAAGTTCATCTGACTTTGTGCATTTGGGTATGAATATTTACACCAAAATGAAGCTTGCAGGCAGTATCCTTACATCAGGCAGCTAAAACACAGATACATCTATTAACGTTAAGCTCATATAAACTCCTAAAGAATAAAAAATAAATTAGGTCATGGTAACTATGTTTAGTATCCAATCTAACACTGACTGCTTAGACTCCTGTTCCTCAGGAAGAGTAAAAACTTTATCAATGCATTTGTAGTCTGAATACAAGAGTGCATCAAGGAAAAAAAAATCCCCATTTTCACCACAGAAAAAAATCTGAGGGAAATCTAGCCAGTTTCTGGTTTTTCTAAATACTGGAGGTCTGTATTCTGTCTATGAAAAAAAAAGCAAAAACCTACCATTCTTTTAATGGGCCTCCACTTTGGCAAAAGGCTATAAAAGTTATTTTTAATAAGAATTTTAAATTACGGTATCTGGCAGAAAAAAAATTGTTTGCTTCCTGTCAAACTGACAGGTGACATTAATTCCTAGCAAGGTATCCAGAAAAAATGTTGGGTTATATAATTATCTTACTCCACTCTCCAGAGAAGGAGATCTGCACAGCAAATACAGGTAAGAAGGCTGAAAGTATGACTGCATTATGTGTGATCAAAGACAGCTGCAAGGATATGATGGCAGGTGGAGCACTGCTTTATGCTTTGCTGTTTCTTTTGTTCTAAACAGAGGGAATATCCAGGATGAGAAACAGAAACCGGATGCAGCTTTGGAATGCGTTCTTGGTACGATTTGTTTCCACATCACTTTTCACAAAGGAGGGAGTAGAACTATAAGCTGACAGAAGATGTAAAACCAACTTTGAAATTTACCAATCAATCAAATAAATGGTGCACTCTGGATTTATAGTTATTTAGATTTTAAGCCAAAGAACTATGAATGAAAATCCCAATTTTCTGCCTACAATAAATACTTCAGGACATTTTCTTGTTACTTGAGCACACTTGGAATTGATTCATATTGACTAAGTCTAAAAAATTAGCATTACCATTTGCTTTAAGGTCTCAAGTAATTCTGCACAGCAATTGTCCAGCTCTTCATTATATTTTGGGGTTGGCTTTTCAGGTTCTGTGGCATTGTTATCACACGCTATCTCCAGTTTGTTGTCCTGAAATCTAAAATAGAAACATGAGGCAGCATAAACAACTACACATAGGTTTACTTGAGCAGTGCAGATTTAAAATCCTTGTGGTCTGATCCTACAAAATCTCTCACTCACAGGCTGCTCATGAGAATTCCTACATAAAAATAGCAAAAAACATAGCTGGCCATGTGGGCAAATGGGGCTTGTACCACAATCTTCAGAGAAGAACAGAACTACTCTACCTTAGAACACGTGCTTGAAAAAACATTTGCAGGTGTTAAGATAACACTTTTTCCCTCTTTACCTTGCCCCTGTGCTGAGGTTGTCCTCTCATCACCAACAAGGTATGCCCAGGTTTCAGCTGCTCCACAGGACAATCTGGAGCCTCACCACAAACTCACCTTTGTGCAACTTTAAGCCAAGACATTTATCTGTGACCCCAGAGCAGCCAGTGTGCAGACACCTGCCCTGTCTGGCAGACTCACACCAGCTGTAAACTTAGACTGGAGAGAGAGAGCTGCTAAAGAGCAAAAGCAACATCTGGCACCATTACAGCAAATATTCCTCAGCTTGTACCTGTCAGAACCCTGTCAGGAATCTGGAGAGGAATCAGCTTGTACCTTCAGCTGTCAGGAATCTGGAGAAGCTGCTCACAGCCCTGTTAGTTAAGGTTTTCCATTAAAGCATGAAAATAAAAGCTCTACCAAAGTGGTTGTTTTTTCAGTTTTTCTGTGTTTTTTTTTTTTTTTATGGTGGATGTGGTGTGGTATTTTTGTTGATTCCTTGTTCGTTTTAAGTTGTCACCACTAAAACTTTTTATCTGTACAAATCACTAGTCTTCCTTAAAATCTTCTGAACTTTTGACTTGAGGTTTTTTACGCCTCACTGTAAAACATGCAAGAGAATAAGGGAACTCACATGGGCTGATATTTATAAAATTAGATTTTAACTTGGTACATTATGTAAGTATTAAAAATATGTTACATTTGACTATGTAAAATAAACATTTCCCATTTCTCGCAAATATCATTACTATATGAGACATTATTTGAATGTAAATAATTTATGTAACCAAAAAAAAATGCAACTGCAGAGTTTGATCTAAGACCTAGCTTATTCACTCTGACATGTTCTTTCCCATCCCCCAAAAGAACTTTCTAGTGAAGAAAGCAGATTAATCTCTCAATAAAAGCAATCTTTATGCTATCTTTATTCGTGTGTATTAGCATACTTACTGCTCACTGATCCTCATGTTGACTATTTTGTTTGCTGTAGTAAATCCATTATCATTCAGTCTCTCCCATTTCATCATTAAATTATGCCAGTCTGCTGCATTATCTTTAATTTTTCTTGCACTGACAGATAAAACAGGCCTTCTTGGAGTACTATCAGGAGGACTTTTAGCTGTATGAGAAAATAAAGAAATTGAAGTCATTTAAAGCATACAGAAACAAATCAGTGTCCAGCAGCTATTTATGTGAGGGATCTCCTTGCTTTACTGGTAAATATTGATTAAAGTAAAATGGAATTTACATTAACTGTCCTTGGTCGTGAAATCTAATTCCCCATCTCTTGCTATTTACAAGAAAACCATGTTATTAAACAAGTGGAAGCACACTCTGAGCTGCGCAGTTGCAGCACAGACAGCAGTGGCTTTGTAGTGCTGGCAGATCTAGCAATCTTCTGACATCAAATGACAGTCAGATGCTAATGCAGTGCACGACAGAGAGAAATCATGGCAGCAATGGCATGTGTGCAGTGCTCATACCACGAATGTCAGAATTAATTCACAGCAACATGTGAGCTGCAAGAGTTTGGGGAAAGGCTGAGTCCTGCTGAAGGTGGTGGGTGCTTTGCTGCCGAGCACAAAGCCCTCGTTTCATGGTGTCTCCATGCAAGAACCCTCTGCTCCTCCTCTGATCACACAAAGCAGCCCCGCCTTTGCACCTCAGGTCCGGCCCTGGAAGCCAGGGCTCAAAGCCAAGCCAAATGCCCTGCCTGAACGTTTGCTGGCTTCAACTTTTATCCACAGAGATGCCTGAAAAGAGTTCATCACATCGAAAGATATAAAGTCCACACAAAATCATAGAATGGGTCAGGTTGGGAGTGGCCCCAATGGGTGAGCTGGTCCAACCCCCCTGCTCAAGCGGGGCCATCCACCCCAGAGCACATGGCACAGGATTGCGTCCAGACGGTTCTGCAGGGACATCCGGATATCTCCAGGTAAGGAGACTCCACAACCTCCCTGGCTCATCTGTTCCAGGGCTCGGTCACTGCACTGTGAAGTTGTCCCTCATGTTCATCATTCCTGTGCATCAGTTTCTGCCCATTGCCTCTTGTCTGGCTGGTTGGCACCACTGAGAAGAGCCCGGCTCAATTCTCTTGACCCCCACCCTTAAGAGATTTATACAGAGACGTGGTAAAACACATGGGGGCCCCCCATTGCAGACGAGCGAGGTGCTGGACACGGTGCACAGCGAGGTGTGACAGCAGCAGCCCGGCGGGCTGGCAGAGCACCACAGGCGCTTTAAGCCTCGTTAGTTTGCTGAGAAATCCCGGGACCCCCCCTCTGGCCGCCCCCTGCTACTCCCGCGTTCCTTCGCTCGCTCCCTGCGGCTCCCCCCGCACTCACCCGCCATGGCGACCCCGCCGCCCGCGGAAGTTTCCTCACGTCCGGCCCCGCCCAGCCCGGCCCCCGAGCGGCGCAGGCACCGGGGCCGCCGCCGCTCCGCCGCCTCGGGGCTCGGCGCCGCCGCTCCCTACCGCCCTCCCTGAGCCGCAGCCCGCGCCCCGGAGCGGTGAGTGCAGCCGCGTCCCCGCGGAGCCGAGGGGGACCCCTCAGGGCCGGCCCGGTCCCGCTCCCCTCCCCGGGCGCCGCCAGCGGGGCCTGCCGCCTCCGGGCGCCTGTTGCGGGCGGCGCTCCCGGGCAGCGCTCGGTGAGGGGGCTCGGGGCGGTGCTTGGCGGCTGCGTTACCCGGAGGGGCTGCGTCGCCCGGAGGGGCTGCGTTACCCGGGTGGGCTGCGTCGCCCTCCCCTTGCCTGGGCTGTGTGTCTGGGCGGTAAATCCGGCATAAGCCGAGGTAAAGCCGGCGGGAAGGCGCGGCAGCCCCGTGGGTGTCCGGCCGGGAGCCACGGGCTCTGTCCTCCTCTGGCCGGGCTGCAGCCGCACAGGTGCGAGAAGGCACCTGGTGGGAAGGAGAAGTTTGAAACATCTGACTGTGTTTCGATAGAATATGCTCAAGATATCCATTTGAGGGGGGTTAAGACAAGCGGGAATGGCTTCACAGTAAAAGAAGAGCAGATTTGTTAGATACTAGGAATAAATTCTTCACTGTGACAGTAGCGAGGCACTGAAACAGGTTGCCCAGAGAAGCTGTGGGTGCTCCATCCTTGGAAGTGTTCATGGCGAGCTTGGAGGGAGCTCAGAGCAGCCTGGGCTGGTGGAAGGTGTCCCTGCCCATGGCAGGAGGGTTGGAGCTGGATGGTCTTTAGGGTCCCTTCTAACCCAAACCATTCCAGGATTCTGTGAAGGTTTCGTAGGGTGTCACAAGACCATCAGCTGAATTTTCCTATCTCTGTAATGATGTGCAGTGATTGTAGGTTCCCCTTTTCTACCCTTTCCGCATCCTTCATCTAGATTCTTTGTTTTGTTATTTATTTTTTATTATGTATAGAGGAAAAAAAACCAAACATAATTTGAGCTGTGTTATAAATGACAAATGTAGTTATTGGCTTTTGCATTTATGTATTAGCTTTTGGAAGTTCTTATTGATCACAAAGATTCCAATATAGTGCAATTTGCAATTGTATATCGTATACAATTGTATATAGTTACAATTTGTATTGTACCTAGTACAATTTTTCCTTTTAACTGCTTTTTTGGTATAATATAACCTGTCAATTTATGTATGTAGCATATAGCTTATATAAATAATAGTGTGATCAATATATGTCTTAAGCCATTGCATAATATTAAAATAAAAACTATATAATGTTAAAATGCTTTTATTTGTGGTAACTAGCTCAGATAATGGTGTGAAATAGCTATGTGGTTTCTCATATTTGTAGACCATTTTATCTGAATGATAAGATAGCAGTGACAAGAAGCAGGACACCAAGAGAAAAAGTTTGCTACTGACTCTGTGGTTATTAGGAAGTGTCAAAACAACAGAATGGAGCCTCAAGAAGAAATAAAATATATTGATTTAATCTACAAGATGGCATGCAGACAAGTTAAAGGTTAAAGCCAAGCAAAAGAGTTCCTAAACTCACAGGAATGTTTGAATATGTGTAAACTCTTATGAGTATTTATGTATCCCCTGTAATGTAACTGTACATAAGAACACTGTTTTAAGCTAATTGTGTGGTTTTGGCATATTGCCAAACACCCCAGTGCTGGATATTGTCCCTTTTATCCCTTATTAAACTTCTAAAATTTCAGAGAGCGAGCTCTGTTTCTCACAAGCTGAAAATGCAACATGTAATGAATTGTGTAAAGCCAAGTGTGAGTTAATCAGGTAACCACGACCTGTGTGCAGGACACATGAAGCAGAGGTCCCTTGGCAGGGTGTGTGTTTGTCTGCTCTGCTCTGCAGCACTGTGCTATGAAAAGCTCTGGAGATGTGGCAGTGGGGTGGCCTGCTCTGGGGCTGAATGTGGGAGAAGTGTTAGAAAAGAAAACTGCTTTCCTCTTTAGTTGGCAGGATCTAGCTGAGAACAGAGACTGTTGTGTTCAGCTGTGGTCATATGGGAGTTTGTCTGTGCTCTGAAGAACTTTACATTTAAGTTTTAATGTCAAAGATTTTTTAAAAATGGGTCTGTTGTCCCTCTAGTACGAACAGGACCCTTGGGGTCAGAGAGATGCAGTGACAGCTTTAGTTTCCTGCAGTCAGTCTGTGACATACCCTGGCACTGAAGCTTTGGGCACTGCCTGTCTGCTGAACCACAGGATTATCTCTCACTTCAGTTGTCTCTGTTAGGCAGCATTGAGCCTTATTCCTGTTTCTAAGACCAGGGAAAAAAATTAAAAAGCTACTTTTCAAAGCATGGCCTTGAATGCAGTATTTAAGAAACTGTGAAGTCTGAGAGTTGAGAAGAAAGGACTCTGGTGATGGTTTTTGATGTGGTATTTTTCTCCACTCTATCTCTGCAGGACAGCTGCTTAGCACCAGCTGCTTTGCCCTATATGACTGTGATGTACTTCAGAATAACTGTGGCTGACACAGACTGAACACATGCATCCACTTCCAAAATCTGCCTGAGAAAATAGATTATATCCGCTGTTTGCCTTTGATTAATGAGGTAGGAAAAACAGATAACAATTAATCCTAAAGCTGTTACAGACTACATGTGATACACAGCTTTCATTGGAGGGATATGAAAGACTTCAGGCTCAAAAGCAGAGAATTGTGGCATTTGTGCAGATGTTTTGAATGTATAGGTCATGTGGGAGATGTTCTAGTCCCTTATACATTTGGTTTACATAACTTTTCACTTACCTGTTTTTACACAATCAGTAGAAGTGTCTTGTTACTCTGTAAACAGCTCAAGATGAAACTAATTTGTGTGCAATATCAAGAAATTATAGTTCATTGATACATTTTTCCCTTTTTTGATTGTACAGGGTGAATGGGTTATAGAGAACAAAGTCTTAATTTTTTTGTTGACTACTTTGCCATTAGAGATTGTATATAAATTTTATGAAGAGAGCCCTTTACTAACAGCAGAGTTTTCAAATTTAACTTAGTATGTGACAAGAAGTAATTCCTTCTATGGTGTTTTCTGGGTGGAAGAAAAACCCCTGTCAAACTTTCTCTTTTTTTCTCTCTTTTTTAAAATTAAATGTAAACTGCCAAAATATGCATCAGGTAGCAGATAGGGTTATTGTGGAGGAATGAAGAAAAGTCTTTTTCTGGATAATAAAAATTTCCATATTTCCATAGCTGGTAATCAGTTACTCTGTTTTTAATGGTTTAGTTGAGCTGGAAGAATAAGTGGTGGAAAGTAAGAAAGAGGATGAATTCTGAGGGCTTGGAAGGTCCTCTAGTAACTGAGGAGTGTGAGATGGTTCCAGCTACAGAGCAGCTTTGGATGCTGACAGATGTAAATTGCAAGAGTCACAAGGGGGACTTAAAAACCAAAATATGTGGAATTCATGAGGCAGTATCTGGGTAGTGGTAGAAGTTGAGGTTGGAGGAAGATTAGAAAATGTGAGAGTCAGGACAAAAACTGGATTTTATTTTATTAGGGAAAAGAAAAAAAGACCATTGACTAGTAAAATTACTGAAGTGGCAAAATAGCACATGTAGAGCAGCAAATGAGACTTTAACAGTGGATTCTTTTTTATATTTAGTTGACTGTAGATAGAAAGCAGAAAATGCTGAAGAAAGGGGTAGGAGACTTAACATAGCATAGGAAATCAGTGGTTTGTGAAAATATTGTGGAAGTGTCATGATGTGCTAAGGTTATCTGTTAACTTAGTAAACATCTCTGAAAGGAACTCTTCATTCAGGAATAGTTTGGACACATGTATCAGCTCGTCTTGATATTTCATGAAATACATCATGACAGGTTGTAAACATTGGAGGATAGTGGAATTAATTTCTGAACTCTAGCAAGCAGTAAAATTTACCACAATTAGGAACTTCTCCCAGTTGGTGCTAGTGTAGCTGTTGGCAGTTTTTGTAGCAGATACAATATAAGCCAAATAACCAGTTTTTATTCCTGTGGTCGTGTATATGACATGCATGGGCAATGTCCTGCAAACAGTCCCTTTGGCCTTAGTGCAATTTTATATTGACAGCAAGTGTTGCAGGGCCCAAGGTGTATGTGCTGAATGCTCTTGCACAATAACTGAAATAGTAAATAGTTGGAAAACTGAGGCACCAGAGACCTTTCACAATAATGGAGATATTAAACTAGAGCAGCTTTTTTTTTTCTAGTTTAGTTGATACACACTGCAAGCAATGTATGAAGCTTCCAAACAAAAAACATTTTCCATCCTTAAAGAATTAAAAACAAGCACAATAGGACATATCACAAATTGAAGTAGGAGTAGTTCACAGAATAATTGTGAGCATTTGGAAGCATTTCTAACTTCAATTGGCAGATCTCTTTTTTTATTTCTCTAAGGAGGTTCTAACTGTGCTGAAGCTAAAGAAAATCTTCAGTGTTAAGATCTTAAACAGCCATCAAAAACTTTGCTGTCTACAGATACCCAAAATTCTTGTGTTGGAAAACTGCAAGACTCTCTACCATTCTGTTAACTGCACTTGTTCATAGCAAAATAAAATTCAAGGAATGAAGGCTTCTTTTCTTTTCCATGTTTCAAAGTCACCCATGAGGAGAAGCAGCAGCTACTGCTGCAAAATGTTCTTGTCAAGGCTGTAGTGCTGAGAAAAAATGCTTGGTGTAATTAAATTTTTTGAATATTTTTTCGTTCCTCCTGATCAGCTTTTTCTGAAGGTGCCAGTATGCTGTTACTGTGGTGAGCTCTGACTATGTTGTTTTTCTTGGAGAAGGCAAACAGACTCTTTGTTTTTGTTATTCATAGATATTCTCCCTAAAGTATATTTACAGTATTGCTCACAAGCATGAAATTATTTTCTTATCCATAAAAGGAAACCTGGACATATGGTACTTTTTTCCTGTTTGCTCCTTATCTTTCTAAATTCAGTTGCTACATGGATATTTTCCTGTGTCTGTCAAAATAGGAGTTTTTAAGTTTTTACTCACCCCTTTCTTCCCACATTATTCTAATGTATAGCAGATGTAGCTCTAGCTGAACTGCTTCTCAGCTGTGTTTTTTCTTGGGCTGAGGGGCATTAAGGAGTGGAGCACAAATGCTGCTTTGTTGCTTTGATCTTACAACCCTGTAATATCCCAGGCTCTTGGGCACTGGTTGGATTGAGGGTAGAGGCTGCAGAAAGATGAAGAAATACATCACATGGATTGTTCAGTGTGAGAGTCCTTATGGTTTGTTCACTAGGCAGATGAAAAGAAACACTGCATTCCAACTCAACTTTGACAAATTTACAGATGCAAGAAAAAGTGGTTATCCCGTATTTAGTAATCACCATACATCCTTATATGTTAGCTGAACTTAAGGAATACACTTTTTGGTAAAAAAATGTTTCTTCTAAGAATAGGTTACATTCACTAGAAGAGTTTAGCTTGCTTTTTCTTTATGCAAAGCAAAATCTTGCTGAGAATAACCACCAAAATCTTGCTGAGAATAACCACCAAGAAAAAGTGGTTATCCCATATTTAGTGGTTACCATACATCCTTATATGTTAGCTGAACTTAAGGAATACACTTTTTGGTAAAAAAATGTTTCTTCTAAGAATAGGTTACATTCACTACAAGAGTTTAACTTGCTTTTTGTTTATGTAAAGCAAAATCTCAGAAAAATCTGAGATTTTTTTCTTCTTTTTTGCTCGATTGTGGCTGTTACCCTTTTACTCTCTCCACACAAGTCAATTACACGTCTTTTGCTTTTGTCTTTCAGATTTCCTTATGTGGTCATGTAGATGTATTTATTTCAGCCTTAAAATTGCTGATGAAAATCCTTGCTATGGCATCTGTGGCTTCACCAGTTATATTTAAGGAATTTTGTCCCTTGTATTATCTCCTCAATGCCATTCCTACAAAGATCCAGAAAGGCTTTCGCTCCATTGTGGTTTACCTGACAGCACTTGATACCAATGGAGACTACATTGCTGTGGGGAGCAGCATTGGAATGCTTTATCTCTACTGCAGACATATAAACCAGATGAAAAAATATAATTTTGAGGTAACTACTAGCTTTTACTGTTGTCTCTTCTGATGAAGCTGAGATGCTCAGAACTGAGCTTTCTGTTGGTGTCTCATTAACTTGTGACTTCTCTGTATGGTTTGTTTCAACAGGGGAGGTGTGAATCTATAACTTTTGTAAAGCTGTTGAGTTGTTTTGATGATCTGGTTGCTGTTGGCACAGCCTCAGGTCGGGTTGCAGTTTTCCAGCTCGTGTCTTCGTTACCTGGAAGGAACAAACAGGTAAATATTTTCATTTGCTTAAATCTCTGTGAGCTCTAGTATGGCCAGTTCTAGTACAGTGTTACTATGATCCTTTGTAAGAGTTACACCCAGCCAGTCTTGCCTGATGAAGTAGCTGTGAATATGTTTTAGGCTTCATATGTTAACCTTCAAAAACAATAATATTAAAGCATGCTTTGCATTACAAAAGCTGTATTTAATCAAATATGTTTCTGAGAGATTTCTCATGTGTAATGATTGGCTGATCTCTTTGGTGGAGGGGAGTTTTGGATTGTTATGGGTTTTCTGTGCTAAATAAACTTTAGAAGAACCTGCACTTTTGTACTTGATCTCCAGTTAAACCAGTTAGGAGTCACTGAATAGGCTTTGTGCATCCATTTTCTCTTTAGCTCGTTCTTCTACTGCTTTGTTATTGTTTCACAGCTTCGCAGATTTGATGTTGCTGGCATCCACAAAAGTAGCATTACAGCTTTAGCTTGGAGTCCCAATGGAATGAAATTATTCTCTGGAGATGACAAAGGAAAGATTGTCTACTCTGCACTGGACCTAGACCAGGTGAGCATTTGTTTTAGGGACCTTAATTCACATTTGCACTTTCTGAAAGGATGCTTGTGTGTTTAAATATTCAGCAGTTACTTAATTGCTCAGTCTTATGTGTTTAGTTGGATGGCTTTATTGGTATGTGTGCACTTGGCCCAGTGTGTGCACACCCAGCAAGGCAACCACTGGATTCAGAACTGCCTTATCATTTTTAAAATGTAATGCATTATAAAAGAAGTAGTGATCTTTCTCACTTTTCATGAAATAACTATCAAATCTTTCTTCAGCTTTCAGTCAGTACTTTCTCTTTTGCTTGGAAAGGGGTATTTTTGACTGATGTGGCTCTGTTGGTGAAGTATTTCTCCCAGAATTGTTCAGCATCTCAGTCTAGAGTGTAGAATGAAAGTAACATTTGGGTGCTGCTGGCTGAGTGGCATGTTACCACTAAATGGAATTTTTCTCACATCTTGTTAGTGAATACAGACCTGAAATGTCAACAAATCTAATGCTAACTTGTATTTTTAAATGGGAGAAAAGTTTAAACAACATCTGATTTACCTGTGACTGTCCCTCAATTTGGTTTGACAGAAACCACCAAAAGTAATGATTGTCTCAGCAAGGCATGAGCTGGCAGTGGGGAAGAAGGAAGAAAATGTGTCCTAAAGTTCCTAAAGGTTCTGTTGATTTCAAGAGAAGTGTATTAGCTAGTATTCCAAGAGAAACTACATTTCATAGTGTGTCACACACAATCTAACTCTCCTCTTGCCTACATAAGTCTATATTCATTAATTGAATTTCATGCAACAGGAGTTCAAAAGCTTTTTGTTTCTTTTCTTTTTTTCTCTTGGGCTCATAAATTTCTTTGAATTGTTAGTTACCACCTTGCATTTTTAGGAAAGTTTAACTCTTGTGAATTGTGTGTATGTCTTTTAAAGGGTATTTGCAACTCCAGCCTTGTATTGGAAGAGCCATCTTCAATTGTCCAGTTGGATTACAACCAGAAGGTGCTGCTTGTCTCTACTTTACAGCGGACTCTGCTTTTTTACACAGAAGAGAAATCCGTCAACCAAGTTGGAACACAGCCCAGAAAAAAGTAACCCTCATAAAATCCTGATGCAGGCTCATCTATTAATTCTTGCAAGTGAATTACAGACAGAGTGATCTAGGCAGTAAAATTAATACAACACAGCAGTCTGCTCATAAAAAGCTGGTTACCATAGCTGTGTGGGATCGAACATGAAATGACAATTATACCTATTTAGAAAGTATGTGGTTGCAAGTATATCACGATCATATTCTCAAGGCACTATTAGGCAAAAATATTTAAGAAGTTTTCTCATTTTTTAACCTGAAAACACTGCCAAACTTCCCCTGCAGTCCCTCTTTGTTTACTGTGACTTGCAGTGAGCAGGCATTGCAATCAAGTCTGTCTAGTGGGTGATGTAATATTTAATGCAAAAACCAAGTCATCATCCCTGTTTTTCTTATACACTGAAGTGAGTTAACAGGGAGAATGTATAGTAAGCACTTAAATTTGAGTTGAAGACTAGGAACCTCTTTTGTGGCTTTGACATCTCCTCTTCTGTAATCCCTCTCAAGTAAGGAAGAGGGAACCCAGTCATGGAACAGCATGACTGACTGTTTCTCTTAAGGAGAGGAAATTTACCCTTGAAAGATGGTTTATGATGTATCTTTCAGGGCTATGACTATTAGGAGGAGTACCAAGGTTCATCTTATATGTGAAGGGTTTTCTTGGATGATAGCAATGGTGTTTCTGTGAAATGAAGGGTTTAACAGCTGGGGTCTGTTCTGTGCTTCTTGCAAGTAAAGGCTGCCAGTTCCTTAGCATTAGTTTGTAGCATTTTGCTTGTTTTTCGTAAATTCTGGGAGAAGGAAGAGTGCATAGTAGATCTTTTTGAGATGGGAAGAGTGTCATTAAGGCAATGAAGCTTATTAGGAGGAGTCATTTAAGTTGCTTTGTTGATGTAGTGTCTGACATTCAAAGCTGAGGGGAAACTTTTTATTTGGAATTACTGCTCTTGACTTACTGTAAGTAAATTTGTATTTCAGATGTTTGACTGAATATTTTAATCAAAGACTTTTGATAATTTGTGAATTTGTGCCATTAGTTTTTAAATTGTTTCACAGTTGAGTATATAGCTTTTAAAATAAATTCTTTTGCATTTTAGCACTGGCAGATTTGGAGCATGTTTTATACCTGGCCTGTGTAAACAGAGTGACTTGACACTATTTGCTGCCAGACCTGGGCTTCGTCTGTGGAAATCTGATGTTCATGGGACTGTTCAGGCCACATTCATATTGAAAGATGTATTTGCTGGAGGAATAAAAACTTTTGAACTGTATCCTCGTTTAGAACCACCTGACAGAGGAAGTTACAGCTCTCCAGAGAAACACCTTGGGCTTGTCTCATGCTTTTTCCAAGAAGGATGGGTGCTGACCTGGAATGAATACAGCATCTATTTACTAGACACTGTGAACCAGGTAGATAAACCTTTGGCTGCATATTTTGTTTCTTCCTTGTTTTTGTTCATGCTATGCCATGAGAATCTGTTTTGGTTATACATTCTATGGCTGTGGTTTAAATCCCTATTTAAATCCAAAAAAAAGAATATTTATTGTCTCCCTTCTCAAGTTGTCATTGCAATGATATACTCACCAAATAGCTCAGTATGTTGTTTATGAAAATTACATATATGTAAAACTTTCAGTTAAGGTTTTAACATCATAATTAATTCTGATGCTTAGTGAAACATATAGAAACCCACAGTCTAGGAATTAGTGCAAGAAGATATTTTAGGCCTATAAAATGTGCCTGGAACTATTTATTCTTCTCTTCTATGACTGCTGGTGTCTGAAAAAAAGACATATTAGCTTTTATTTGGTATACAGTGAAGTGTTAGCTATTTTGTTGTCTTAAAAATGCATATGAATGTGGATACAAGCTAGTATATTTTTGTCTAAATTATATTAAATATTCATACTGTGGCACTCTTCTGCCACCAAATTGTATATTGCTTAAGTTGTTATATTTAATTGCCTTTAGCTGGACAAAGAATGGATCTGTGGAATTTAAATTAGTATAAAAATGGAGCTGCATCAGTTTTAAAGAGTTCTTTTCTGTTTCTTTTTTCTGTTTTCTTTTTTCGATAAGATAAAAATCTTTAGCCTCTACTGTTTTTGTTGATTAAAATCCAGAGAACGCTTTTGTTAAGAGTACCACGTTGTGCAAACACTCTGTTAATCTAATGCCAATTATTTCTTTCTCTGCTGACTCTTTGCAGGCTTTGATTGGTGGCTTGGAAGGATATGGTGATATTGTGTCTGTGTCCTGTACCAACAATGAGATTTTTCTCTTAAAGGGAGATAGAGACATAATAAGAATTTCAAATAGACCTGAAGGAGTGTCATCAATAGGTTTGTATAATTAGTAAGTTTACTATGTAGAAATTAGTAAGTTTAGTATGTATAAATTAGTGTGTACCTCATGGAACATGGTGCCTATTGTACTTTTTTAATAACAAAAAACCAAAACCAACAAAACTGAAACACATCAAACCTCAGGCAAATCCCTTCAGATTGTTACAAAAACCTGCCAGGTCCTGTAGAGTTACTCATCTGTTCTGATAGGTTATATTTAGAGATCTGGTTTATCTGCTTATCTGAGCTTCTCTTTTGGCTGCAGTGAGAATGGGGGCATTAAGAAATTAAATGTGCTTGCCTTTTTGGAGAGTGGATCAGCATTAACCTAACGAGGCATCTCTAATCTGTGCATTTGAGAGCTCATTCTGAACCATGATGCTGAAGCAGTCTGGATTCCTGATCATGGTTATCCCTTTAGGATCAGTCTCAACAGCTGAATACGTTGATTCTGTGCCACCTGTCACCAGCCACGTTCCAAGGGAAATCTCAGCCTTCCCAGCAATGAAAAAGAAAGGATTGGCAAATAAATCCAAAGAACACTCACTAAAATTCCAAAAATAATTTGACTGTTTCATACTGTTGCCATCTGAGTTAAATATTTATGTTACTAGAACTCTTTAAAAGGGACTACTAATGCATTTAAATATTCCATCTTAGCTTTGTTTTAGCAAAATGCTAATAAATGTGCTATAAAGTCTCATTCAATGGTGGAGAATTTAACTTTCTTGTCATGGCATGTTGGCAATAGCTTTAGTCATTTAGGCAGGTCTTTATTCACAAACTTCTAGAGAAGTTATTTTGTTATTTTAGTTTCAACTTTCAAGTATAGTTTGAAAGGAGCCTTTAGAAGTGTATTTTCTGCTAATCACTGAAGTTATTTGTCTGGTAATTTTCCTCGATTTCTTTTTCAAGCTACTGAATATTTGAATGAAGAAGTTAAAGATATAGGATGGCACGTCAGTGTGTGATAGAATTGGATCTTCCAAGCTGCAGACCTGTACTATTCTTTTTATATAAACATAAATTCAGAATTTTGCTAATAGAAGTTTGATAGAGGGTTTGGAGGAAGTGCTTTCTTATGGATTGATTTGCAGGGAGTTTACAGTGTGTGTGCATGTGCACAGGTATTTATTTTTAAATGTTGTTAGCTTAGACATTTTTTTTCATAAATATTCTTTTCATTCAATACTCTCCAAAATTATGCCCCTACTCACTTGATGGTAGTATTTATACTTGAACTAGTATCTATATTTTTATTTTTCTCTTGGACAATTTCAGATGTGAATTCAAAACTGTCAAATCCTTTAACAGATACAAGTCCTAAATTGCTGACCCCGTCATCAGTTGTATCATCTGTATCATCCAGCCCTTCAGTGGAAACAGAAAGAAAAATGGTTACTTCTCCTTCAGTTACTGGTGATAAAAATTGCACTTCTTTGGTGAAAGATGATCTGGAAACTCCAACACTATCAGAGAAAAGCTTTGATAGAGTGGGAGACTTGAGCAGTGAAGCCAGGAGAAGGGGCTGCTCTGTAGTGAGTGAATCCCGGAGCAGGAGCAGCTCTGTGAACTCCGTGGACAGTGGCTCGAGCTTTCTGCTGTGTGCAGACCAACTTCCAGAAGCTCAGAGGGAAGCTCAGCTTTCTTCACAACGGTTCAGCACCATCAGCTCTGAAGATTTTGATCAAGAACTTATTGTAAAGCCAATTAAGGTGAAAAAGAAAAAAAAGAAGAAACAGGGTAGGTGGAGCAGAACTTTCCCTGACACTGCACCTTGTTAGAGCACATTACATGGAAGAGCCTGTGTTGGGCAGGCTTCCTGTATACTGTGGTGTTGTGCTTCTGAAATGGGTGAGGGGTTGTGGTGGGCCATTTCTGTTTAAGATGAAAATCTCCTTTAAAAGTGATAAATTGATGTGTTTTTAGATCTGTTTGGAGTTTATTTCTTTTGCTTTGCTTTATGTAAACATGCTTTGAGTTCTAATGTATTTGTTAATGGGACCACACAGTGGACTCTGTGTCCAGTTTTATGTTGGAATTGTGTAATATCTATTCATCCTATTCAGAATATTTGGCAGTATCTTTCTTAGCCATCCTCTTTAGTTTCATGAAGTAGTGTGAGTACTCAATTATTTTAATTGTTTACTGTATTAAGACATTTTTGGCTTTATATGTATCATTTAATGTTAAAGTTGAAAAAAAATTATGGTTAAAATTTAGATTCAGCTTTGTTCTTCCCCAGTTCTAAAAATTATTTTAATTTTTTGCTTGGCACTGGGATTGAATAGATTTTATTAATACTACTTTTCTCCTTCTTTTTCATGTGTGTGTGTGATAACAGAAAGTGGGACAAGGAGAAACCACAGCTCTCTGGAAGGCACACCCATTTATGAGCGTCAGCTTTCTGGTGACAGTCCACATTCCTTGAATGCAGACTCCTTTTCCATGACTTCCAGCATAATGAGTGGCAGCATTGATCATTTGAGTACTGGATCTCCAGATCGGGAAAGTATGTTCAGCATGGAGTCCCATACAATCTTGCAAGAAGATAATGGTTCAGAAACTTTCAGCGTCCTGCAGTCTCCTGAGTTAGCAAATGTACTAATTAATGAAGAAAATGGAGATGTGGCTGATTTACAGAAACTTCCAAACAGTGACAGTGGCATGGGTACTTCAGCTGTTATAGATACTTTGACATCTGCATCTCCTCTCATGCTCACAGAAGACTTGACAAGCAGGGTTGGTGGTGAATGTAATGGTGGTGTGGTTTCTGCAAGCAGTGAATGCTGTCCTGGAAAGCTGAGCCAGGAGGAGGAGGAGGAGCAGGATTTTCCTACGTTGTGTAAAATAGATGAAGACTTGGATAAAATGAAGCTGCAGGATACTGAAAAATCTTCTGAAGATGCAGACCTTACAGACCAGATGTTTTTGGAATGTGACAGTATACTTGGTGTCCAGACATCTCTGACACCAAAGGAAATTGATGAAACTGGTGAGGAAGACCAACAGCAGCTGTCTCTAATCCACAGTGCTCTGTCAGACCCTTCTGCACTCCATTGTGACATCTCTGACAATGTTCATTCAGATAACTGTTCCATTTCTGGGTGGAATTTTGAAAGTGCAATCAAAGCTAAATGTAGTACTAGCACTGCTGAAAGGGTAGCAGACACTCATGAAAGTAGGACTGAAAAATCTGCCTCAAGTGATGAAGAGGATATTTATGGACATGGATTACCATATTCATCTTCAGAGACCAGCATGCCTGAAGTTGGTGCTGTGCCTGGTGCACAGGATGTAGCCAAGATAAGCCTAGATGAAATGGTGCTGTTAAAATCTGATCAGGTATTTCTTTTTGGTTTAATTAAAGTACCTTTAACCTTAAAAAGAAGCAAAAAGAAACATTCCTGCAATTACTGCAATTCCTGCTTTTCAAAAGAAATATTCCTGCTATTACTGTCCTTTACATCTTTAGGAGAGCAATTTTTTTTACTTGATTCAATACACAAGTAAAATACAAAGCCAAACAACAGTGTGTGTTGTAACTCTTAAAAAATGTGATGTATCTGACTTCAAAATGGGTGATGTGTGCTTGCAATGCAGAGAAGCTGTTCTGGCTGTATTATTCCCAGCTCAACAAAAATGCTGTTAGAAACCCATCCATTAAAGAGTGAACTGTAAAACCCAGTCACGCTCAAAGGCTGCTGCTTGTTTGGCTCTCCAGTAGTCCAAATTCTGCATGATGCTGTTCCCAAATTCAGCTGACTTGCTGAAGAATTAATGCTAATTATCTCACATGGCTGGCTTCTGCTTAAGGATTATTTTACCTCTAAATACTCAGAATAAGGATTAGTCTTTGCCCCCTAGCCAGCAGTAGTTAGTATTGTTAAAATGTTGACAGTTTCCTTCTTCTGTTATCCCTCTTTCCTTCATAGTTATTTGTGGGTAATCCTCATAGATACTATAGAAAAGAAGTACTAAAGTTAATTGTAAAATCTGCAAAATTGACAGAATCACTGTGACTTTTAGCAGAAGTCTTAAGAAGGAAATGCAGTTCTTGTAGGGTGGGGGAATTGTTTCTTCTAGATCTGTAAGAGCCTTGTATTGAGATCAACCAAATACTAACTCATAAAGGTTGAGTTATAAGTTGTTGGTGTCCTGTCTACTGACAACTGCAACCCAAAGTGCAGAAGATTTTTGTTTCAGGTTATGGTATTCTTACACTCTGTCATGTTCAGAAGCCTCCCCTGCTGATATATGCAGTGGTTGAGTTCACCTCATGCAAGCAATCAAAATTTAAGAGAACAGGCTGTAAACCAGATTTGTGCAAGATATGGCTCCTTTACCATACAGAGAGTACCAGAGTTGGATATTCAGCTGTCTCTGCCCTTCAGCTTTGTTCCCTTTGCTCATCACTTCCTAGACAATGAATAATTTCCTGAACTACAGGCAGACTGCACATTTTTATATATTCCTTCTTTGGAGCTGGATGACAGGGTGGAGGGGTTTATTTTTTTTCTAAATCTGTTGTTTAAACAGTCTCACTGTGCACATACAGCCTTAGAGAAGAGTGACAGATGTAGTTTTACTTTACACAAGGCAAATTTAATCATTGATTAAAGTACTTAAGTACTTAGCTTTTAGTTTAGCTTTTTTAAAATCAAAACGTGGGAGCTGCTCTTCTTATATACTCATTTTCTTATACACTTGGAAGACACCTGACACTGTTCTGACTCTACAGTTTTTAGTTTGCAGAGAGCTGGATGGGATACTCTGGCCCTGGATATGGCATCCTGAGCCTGGTTGTCTCAGAAAAATACATTTGGTGCCTGGACTACCGGGGCAGCCTGTACTGCAGTGCCCTTCCTGCGGCTGGCCTGCGCTGGCAGAAGTTTGAGGATGGGGTCCAGCAAGTGGCAGTTTCCCCCTCAGGTAGGTTGGCTTCTGCTGCACTGTTGCCTTGTAAATATAAAGCTTGGATAGACTTGAGCATTTTCTTTGTTTTTGGTTTTTGTTTTTTTTTTTTTTTGTTTTGTTTTTTGGTTGTTTGGTTTTTGTGGGTTTTTTTTTTTGTTATCAGTTATTATTTAATTAGATGTAACTTGTCATCTTTATGAGATTACCTATATAGTTGAGTGCTTATGTTATTTCCACATAGGCAGTTTATTGTTTGTTTGGTTTTTTTTCCAAATCAATTACTTTGAGAAACTTGGTTGTTTAAGGCTTGTTTCATGTGAAATTAGTGTGTTGGTTTGGATTTCTTTTTGTTTGTTTTTTTTTAAATAGTCACAGTTCTATGACTGCATCTTCTCTACCTCTGCATCCCATGTTCTAGTTTAAGTGGCTGTCTAGCAGGTTCACATTACATTTTGGGAGGTTTTCAACATGCAGTTATTTGCCTGGTTAAAGTGAACTTCAGAAGTAGCAGTTTAGTGGTAGGCAGAGAAGAGCTCCTTGTCTATACAAAACCTTGATTTTTGTTGCAGAGCTATAGAAGTTCTTGGCTGTGAGGGTGGTGAGGCACAGGAAGAGGTTGCCCAGAGAAACTGTGGATGCCCCATCCCTGGAAGTGTTCAAGGCCAGGCTGGATGAGGCCATCAGCAATCTGGTCAAGTGAGAGGTGTCCCTGCTCTGGCAGGGGGGTTGGAACTTAGATGATCTTTAAGATCCCTTCCCACCCAAACCATTCTGTGATTCACAATTTTAAAGTTCTTTTTCTTGTAAGTGTAGAACTGGCTTTGTGTATGCGTGGGTTGATTGATTTGATTTCTTTTTAAATGCTGAAGAAAAAAAACTTTGAAGTTTTACTACATTTGCATATGCATTTGTTCTGGATGGTTGTGAATGAGGATTATGTTGGATTAAAATTAAGCAGGTTTTGGTTATAAACTTGCATGCTTTTGGCCTTCCAGATTGTTCCAGGACTGGAGTGAAAATACAAAGTTTCTCAGTCATTTTAATTTCTTTGTCTTCTGCCTTTTCTTCCCTGTCATCTCTAAAAGCACATGCCAGGCTCCCCTTCTGTCTGTAGGGGAAGACTTGCTATCTGTTTTAAGAAGAAAGAAATTCTATTTGATCTGTAGCTGAGCTTTGCTATAGCCAAAACAATCTGAGAGTTTTTGTATAGGTGAGAGTGTGGGTTCATCCAGCTCAGTGTCTTACCCTTAAAAGTGGTCCAGCAGGGTCCCTGCAGAAAAGTGAAAGGCATGGACATGTGTCATAGTTGCCCATGGTAGTTTCAGGGTGCAGTTGTTGGTGGCTCAAATTTCCTGGGCAAAAAGGTTGTTCTTCTGCATTTCTTATCCTTCAGTTCCAGGAATTCACCCAGCTTTTCACTGAATTTGTGGAAGTTTCTAGCATCCCCAGTTTGCCATGGATGTGTTAATGCAGGAGCAGGTTAACCACAGCATGGCAAAATGGAATTAAATGCAACTTTGTGGAATCATTCAAAGGAAATTAATATGACAATGTACTGTTCTGGTACAAGCCAGCAGTTAAGTTTGGAGTTCCATTTGGTTTTCTTTTTTTAAGATATTATTATATATTAGAAGTCAGTTACTGTTCTGGTCTTGCTTTAGAAAAAAAAAATTGTAAGGGCTTTTTAAACTTGCATTTTTGTTTAATGCTTTTGATTTGCTTTTCCTCTCCTATTAGTTTAGGTGTAGCTAGAACACATCACCTGTGACTGTTGCAGTAATTGCTGAGTGCTATTATGTTCTTTCTTTTCTTCTCTTACAGGGACTCTTCTCTGGAAGATTGAACAGAAGACTAACAAAGCTTTTGCTTGTGGAAAAGTGACTATAAAAGGAAAACGACACTGGTATGAAGCTTTACCCCAGGCTGTATTTGTAGCTCTAAGTGATGACACTGCCTGGATTATCAGAACAAATGGAGATCTGTATCTGCAAACAGGTACCTGAATTAATTGCAGGCTCTTTGAATTTTTGTGGGCTGAGATTATTAGATTTCAAGTCTATGGGATGATGGCAATTTGCTATAAACTTTTATCCACAGCCAGGACATAAGGAAACCTTTTTTTCTTGAGAAACACTTGGAAACAGTTGTGAGATTTTGTGTAATTAGGAGAGTGGGAAAGCCAGTTCGTTCATGGCCACTTGTTTTGTGTGTGCCAAGTGGAGTACATACAGTACAGAGAATTTATGGCATGGGGAAGATATGAGATGGATGGAGATAAATGAAAAGGGATTATAGAAAATATCAAAATAGTACCCTTGCTTTGAAAGTGGTATGGTGCCCTGAAACAACTCAGCTTTAAGTGGGCGGAATAGGGAAAAGTAGATGGTTTGTGTTTTAAAAAGCACAGATCTCTAGAGGGTAAGAGCTACCACTTGATAATGGCAGGAAGGTATTCTGAGACAGAAGATGGTGAAGTGCTTTGGAAGTATAGACAAGTGGTATGTGTTTTATGTGACAGAGAAAGCAAAGCCATGGAGGAACAGAATGGGCTGTGGAGCAGGAATCTGCAGCTGCCTTCTTCCTGGATGTCAGTGAGGCACAAACTGGAAAAAGGGGTATTGTAGTGGCAACTTTGAAGTCGTGGCCTTAGTTTTAAGTTCTTCAGTGAATAGAAGAGGATGTATTTGGAAGGTGTTATGCAAACAATATTCAGGCTAAATGCAAGCAGCTAGGATGAAGGATGGTAGTTTTGGAGTTAAGGGAGAAAAGTACCAAGGACTCTCAGGCATGTGAGGCTTGCACAGAGTTACTAAGGAAAAATTACCAGTAACATGATGAAGGCATTACTGGTGAATGAAGAGGAGAACTGGGTTAAGGGCAAACTGTGTAAGACATATACAGGCAGGACACCATGTCTGAGTGGCTACCAAAATTCTTGTTTATCTTTCATTTAATTTTGGCACTCTAGTAATTTCTCTTTTAGGTTTAGTTACTGTAGCACAATGCAAAAATTCTTTGTGATTAAGAAAACTATTTTAAGTACACATCACTGTTTCAAAGACACTGTATTAATTTTTTTTTTTCATTAAGTGTAGTAGTCCTAGAGAAATCAAGTGGCCTGCCCATGGTCACATGCATACTGCCAACAGGCATGGATAGGGGTGATAGAGAGTAAATTTTGGATGCTAATCATACAGGGCTCTGTGGAGGTTTGAATCAATATTTTTCTTCCCTTTGAGAGATTGGTTTGATTACATCAGCTTACATTTTGCTGTTCTTAGGCTTCCAAATTTGTCTTTTGATGCAAAAAATAAATTCTCAGTATATCAGTCTTCCTAATGAGAGGCAGCCAGTGAAAATTGTTGCTCCAGGATCTTTTCATCCCCTTCACTGTCTTGTGTAACATTTATAACAAAAGTGTGTGCTCAGAGGTTTAGAAATGAGTGTTCTTGTTAGTCTAGAACATATTATACACATGAGTCTGTTCATACTGGTTTTGGCAGCATGAGGAGATAAAACAAAAGCTGTATCTCCTGAGATGTTTCACATGCAGTTTCATATGTGTAAATCAAGCTTCAGTATATTTGTAAAGAAGACATGTTCCTTTGGATTAGCTGTAGAAATGTGTGCAAACTGCCTGTAAATCTGCCAGAACCTCTCTGCTCCTTTCAGTACTACACACTGTGGCATGCTCTTTTGTAATTACTCTGCTGTCACTACTCAGATCAGGTTGCTTCTCTCCCTGGCATGTTTTGGGCAAAAGTTGTTCCATTACTGGCTTTTTCTTTGACTCTCCTGTCAGCTCTAATAGAGCTTTTATAAATGGAGATTCCTGTTGCTGACACTAGAGGGAGAAAAGGAACAGAAATGACAGGACTGAACATGCACTGTGCAGGGTGTTGAAGGATGTACAGTGTCTTTATTTTTTAGAGGAAATTATTTGTAGTTTACAGAAAGAACAGTCACTCAAGGAAATTGTGATAAAATGACAAATGTTAGCATGTCAAGGAGATTCCATTCTGCATTTTCTTTTGAGTTACTTTATCTCTGTCCTTTTTGTTGCAAATAGCCAAAGTTTGTAAAGCAATCCTCATTTTCTGATTTCTAGGCCTGAGTGTGGATCGTCCTTGTGCCCGAGCAGTAAAGGTTGACTGCCCTTATCCACTGTCACAGGTCACATCCAGGAACAACGTGGTGTGGGCTCTGAGCGAGCAGCGCGCCCTGCTCTACCGCGAGGGAGTGCGCAGCTTCTGCCCCGAGGGCGAGCAGTGGAAGAGTGACATTGTCAGGTAATCACTGCTGGGACATGCTGGCCATAGCCTGAACGACACAAACCATTGTGCTGGAGCTCCTTGATGTTTGGAAAAGCATTGCCCGAGCTCCTGTGTCTATATACCCGTCTGTGTGCAGGATTAATCTATTTTAGCTGTCTCTGTCTATACTTCCTTCCTTCCTACCAGCCATCCATCCATCCATGCTGCTATGTAATGAAAGGAATTGTCATAAACAGAAGCAGGTTTAAAGAGCGAGAAAAAATTTTGAAATGTCTTTATAACGATTGTCAACGTGATTTGCTATTAAATATTCCTTCTTTAATCTGTGGCATAGTGGTTTTAAGGAGCTCTCTAGTTTTGAGAGCTTTTTTTTGGGTTTTTTTTTTTTTGTGACATTAAATGTATGCATTTTTTGGTCATCCACACAGCTTCTGCACTCCCCAGCCCTAGATTTTTATAAAATACTTTGTGTAGTTGGTATTTAGCTTTGTAGTTGATCCTCTGCCCACAGTAGTTCATCTGTGCTTAAAAGCACTGAGTCTCTACTGCTGGCTTTAAGAATGTAGAATTTAGTGTCTCTTGTGACATCAGCCTGGTGCAAGTTTAGGAAGAAATTCAAGTTCTTGTTATCAGGTGATTTTATCTTCTGAATATCCTATTGTGAAACCTTGACTTGTGCCACCTCTCAGCCTGGTATTTGGTTCTTGAACAGTCTGAGAAACTACTGTGTCTTTGTTCAAATGTGAAATTTCTTGTACTCTAATGAGTTTGCTTAATGAAAATACCTGCTGACCTACACCTTAGGTACATTTCATGTTCTTGGACTTTGTGTTAAAATTGCAGAAGGCAGTCACTATTTGTTCTTAAATTATCAAGAAAGGTTATCTGAAAGAACTGGCATTGTTTGCTACCTTTTCAGTGTCTGATATGATCACCTGACCCTGTTGACTTTCTGAGCTTGAAAATCGTTTACTTATGCAGGAAACTTACAGTCCTAAATTCAGCATTTATCTCTGTCACATAGTTAAGTTGAGTTTTCTCTTTGTGGTTCCTGAACTGCTGGTATTGTTCTCAGAATAGGTCAAGAAAGTTGAAGAGATACATTTATGAAGCTGTTTTATCAAAACCTTAAAGAACACAGCTCTTGATTGCTTATTTCTTGAGCAACATAGCGCTTGTTTAGTTTTGTTGTTATGTATCCAAGTTTCACATCTTGAGTGATCTTTGAAGGACTCGTTTTTGTTGTAGTTGTTGAATGTTTTTTACTTAAATAAAATATAAAGTACTGAATAACTGAAAATTTAATGTCAAATGTGTTTTTTAGCTTGGTCCCACTGAATTTCAACCATGTTAAACTATTAGCATTGTATCAGCTTCCTTAAAATACCATTAACACAAATTTGTATTAAGGTTTTTAACATTTTTACTTCTTTGCATTTCCAGTGAAATGCAAGCTTTGGAACCAGTGTGCATAACCCTTGGTGATCAGCAGACATTATGGGCTCTGGATATCCATGGCAATCTCTGGTTCAGGACTGGTATAGTTTCAAAGAAACCACAAGGAGATGATAACCATTGGTGGCAAGTAGGCATTTTTTTATTTTGCTTTCAGTTTAGTCTTTTGGGTTGATTATTTGTGTTGTTTTCCCACAAGATTCTAAAAAAAAATTCAATTAATAGTACACTTTATTCAGTATATTAAAACTTCTGTGTGGCTGTGGCTGAAATCTCCTTTCTGTGTCTGCTGTAAAGAGGGAAGGAAAACCATCCCATGGTCATTCAGAGCAGCATTGCAGAAGCTTTCAAGAGCACAAGAAATGCTCTGCCAGGTCATAGGACATGCTGTTGAGGCAGAACATCAAATCTGGCTGCTGAATGCAGCCTTTTCTCTTGTCTTTTAGTGCCCATCCTTTTCCTCAGCTAGAGAAAATAAATAATGAGTCACCATACAAAAGAATGTGTTTCACATTTTTCCATTCAGTTGAGGCTTCTTTGAGCCATGTGGAGCAGCTTGCTTCAGCCACAGTTCATGTGGGTGAAACCAACTCAATTATTGCAATTATTGTCTGGTATTGATTTGGGATTCCTGACTCTGGTTCTTCCAGCTTTTCTTGTTTTCTCCAGAGATAGGGGTGGGGAAGAAGGGAGTACAAAAACAGTCTTACAGAAAATTTGTCAACATGCTACCTTAGTTACAAGAATTTTGGTCTATGTATATGTATAATCCCTTTTTGCATGGGAGCATCATGAGTAGCTTGGCTTTGAGGTTATTGGCAAACTGCTGCTCTTTTTGTGTTCTTAGGCGTTTTATTCCTTTCTAGGAGTATCCCAGAGTGTTGCCAGCCTAGTTGTCCATGACAGAACTTGAGCAATTACTTATTTAGACCTCCTTCTGCACTGTGAATTAAAATGTCCATGAGGTAGTTGCAAAGGAGTATTGCATGCAAGTTTTTGTCATGTGGTTTGAATTGTTACACTGTGCAAATTTCTCTTCCTTTGGGAAATTGAAAATTTACCTCTCAGTTTGCAGAGTTTGGCATGTTTTTAGAGGGACACATCCTAAAACAAAGGCCTATTTAAAATGCAGATTTCTAAATGGATTGTTGGATAGAAAAGAGCTGTAAGCTGGCATTTAATAATGATTTTGGCTTATTAGCAAGACAATTACTCAAAATGTACAATTTTTATTTTTCCTTTCCTACACTTCGAATTCTAAAAAACCTTTGGTGAAAGATCGTGCAGTTCACCCCAGAGTTTAACTAAGTATCAAGAGCACCTTTTTTCTCTTTTTTCCTCCAGGTAAGCATCACTGATTATGTAGTGTTTGACCAGTGCAGCCTGTTCCAGACCATAATCCAGGCAACTCACACGGTGGCAACAGCAGCTCAGGCACCTGTGGAGAAGGTGGCTGACAAGCTAAGAATGGCATTTTGGTCACAGCAGCTTCAGTGTCAGCCCAGCCTCCTTGGAGTCAATGGCAGTGGAGTCTGGATCTCTTCAGGCAAAAATGAATTCCATGTAGCAAAGGGAAACTTAGTAGGTTGGTGTGCTTTTGCATCTTAATTTTTTTAAGTTAAGAATATTAAATAGAAGGAAATAACTAACTAAACTCTGTCACCACAGAAATTACCCATGGCAAGTCAGGGCAGCTTTAACTTGTTTAAAAATTAAATTAAATTATTCATTAGCATTTGGTCTTAAATACCTTCTCATTTGAAGGGAAATATTTTTCATGGAAAAGTCATTGTCAACCAGTGAACTGTGCACAAGTTACTGCTTTTAACACCTACATTTGTCTCTTCTCTGGGATAAGGCAATCTTAAGCTGCTGAAGTTATTTTATCTTGCACAGTGGAGTCTGGCTCATGATCAGTGTGACTGTGCAAGACACCAATGTTATGGTTTTATAGTGCTAATAGAGAGATTGCTTTCTTTTCTTGCTACAGTTCTCAAAATAGAATACTTATTTGGCACATTTCTTTGTTTAGGTAAACTCTAACAATACATCTAGCATACCTCATCACCAAATTGGTCTCCTGTCGAAGACCATTAATATTCTTCTTTATCCTCTTCTGCATTCACAGTTTTCTCTGTGTGTTTACATAGGTGTTGGGAGGAGACTTCCCCCTCCCCCCAACAGTATCTTGAAAGATTTTCATAGAAAATCTTGTCTAAAATATATTTAATAATTGATTGCAGTAGAATTTCTTCTAAATTTGAAATAACAACCTGTAACAGAAAGCTGTGTTTCCTATTAATGCCACTCATTCTTTCTTTCAAGGCACGTATTGGAATAATATTGTGCCTCGTGGTACTGCTTCTGCCACAAAATGGATTTTTGTGTTGGCTTCCCCTGCTTCATCTAAAGAAGGTTGGTAAATCAACACTGCAGGTGTATAATATCTGATTTTTAAACAGACTGGAATTGATGGTGTAAGTAATTAAATATCCTGAACTACTTCAGGTATTGGTTGTCTTTTCTGTTTGCAGGGATCTAAAGTAGTTGAAGTAGGGTGGAAGTATATCTGTGAAACTACTGGAGATTAAAATAATGTATTATTCACTCTCACCTTTGGTGTGGAGTGGCATCCAGCAGGGAAATGGGTGGTCCTCAGGAGCAGCAACCTCCTAAACTGCCAAAGCATGAATTGCCAGAATTTGTAGTTGGAAGTTTCAGAGCATGCTTTGCTGAAATGCCTGTAGTAACCAAGTGCTTCTCCTGTCAGTGCAGTTACTGCAGCAAAATTGCCCATTATTGGTAAAAGTGAGACCCTGTCAGGGAATTGAACTGCTGATTACAGTAGTTAGCAATTGCATTATCTAAGTACACTGGCTTTAGTGGCAAAAATGTGGTTTGGAGCTGAAAAAGAATGCTGCTTTTCAAAGGCTATTATTGAGGATATAAAAGAGCAAAAGAATAAAGAGAGGTGATAGTGCATTGTTACGTGTCTTATCTCTATTAGTTCCTTCAAATGAAACATTTCTTCAAATGAGATCACTTACTACTTCCTTTATTTGAGAAATGGAGTATTTAAGTGCCTAAATAAGGGCTTAGGATGTGTATTTGTACTTCAAAGCCTTACCCTGTGAGCATAGCCAAGAAGCTTTAGTTTTGCCTTCAAATGTACTGATAGTTTTTTTTTTTTCAGAAAAAGTAGATGTGTAAGCTTTCTCAGAGTGGATTAGGAATTATTTTAATAACAGAAGTGTCCTTTCCATAGGAAGCTTTCTGTGGCTGTGCCAAAGCAACAAGGATCTGTTTTGTGTCAGTGATCAGAATCCTCATTTTCGTCCTTCTACGGTGCAGCTGCCACCAGAGGCTGAAATGGTGCACTACTCTGCCTGCCAGGATGCCATCTGGGGCCTTGGATAGTCTAGGGCAGATATTTATCAGAACACTTTCCTCCAGCTGCCCAACAGGGATGCATTGGACAAAACTGGATCTCTCCCAACTAGGTATGACATTTTTAGTGAGTAGATTGTCTCTTAAGTGCACCATATTTTCCAGAAGTATCTTTCAGTTTATTGATGTAGAACATAACATTTACTGGATTAAATAGTGCCTACTGACAGGTGATTGTAAAATATCAGGAACAGATGTGGCTTTCAAAGAGTGTTCTGTTTAGCCCTTTCCTGGAGACAAGAAGATTCCTGTTTGCAAGGTACTTGGTGTGTGTTTAGTGCATCTTTTGTTGGTCAGTCTGAAGTGGCTTGGCCTGACACCGTGCTGTGCAGGGCCTCCAGCAGCTTTAACTAGGCTGGCTCTTATACCTCAGTGCAGCCATAGTCACCTCATCTGGGGCACAAACGTCTGGATTTTATGGCTAAACACATTTTTAGCTCCTGCCAAGGAAGAATTATGCTCCAAGAGTGATCATTCATGAGTGATGCAGCTCATAGCACTTATGTAGAGATTTATAGTGATGTAAACATTCAGCATAATGCTTAGAATGTGATGCTGGTTAACTGCTCTTTTCATTTGCTCAGGTGCTTGACCATGATGTGATCATTGAAATGTAGTCACAGTTTGGAGTTTGGCTCTGGGATAATCAAGTTATTTGCCACCTTCATAAGTAGTATTCTCATCAGATTTATTTGTTTAATAGTCTGACTGTTAGAACATTCTTATATTGGTGCTAATCTGCACACTTCTTTCAGGTAAAGAGAAAGGAAATTGAGACTGTGCACCATTCTCTCACCATTTTAAAAATAATTCAACTGGTTTGCAGTTTTTCCATTTTTGATGGCAGTGTTCATGACTGGTCTGATAACAGACAAGCAATTTTAACTTAAGGTTTAAGGAAAGGCAGACACAGCTGGCAGAGTTTAGGCCTCGTGTACAATTTTAGTGTATAGTTTATAATACTTCCTGGAAAAATTGTAAACAGTGTCTTTTAAAATTAACTTGTTTTTCAGCTGTACACCAGTTCAGACCTGATGATTTGGTTTCAAATCACTCATCATACCATACTTTAAACACTGATGCCTTTTACTGACCTACAGGATAGATTTGGCCACTTTGTCCTTCTCATGTTCCTTAGTGTGGTTTGAAGCTCTTCTCATGAACCACTGCTTTCTAGCAGTTTAGACAGTAACTGTTTAACTGAGAAAATAAGTAACTTCTAGTCATTGTCTGAAAATCTCAGAAGAATTCATACAGGAAATCAGTGTAATTGGTGTTAGCTGCCTGTAATACCTGGCCTGTGAACTTCAGCAGTTCAGAAATTCAACCTTTACATTCAGCTGTTCCTGTCAGCTCTGGCACATGGTGGTGGCATAGAAGAGATTTGAGGCCAGGAAATACTGAAACACTCCACTGTGCCTGTCACTGTGGGTTAGCACTGAAACGTGAAAATGTTTTAGACATTTTTTTTCCATTTAATTGCATGTGGTACATCACTGCTTGACAAGGTGCATATCCATGGCTATAATAGAAAAGCCTTTATTTGTTCTAATGAGGCTGAAAGAATTGGAGAGTTATTGTTATTGTGTCAAGTGTATGTTTAAGTTTACTCCAGAAGCATTAGGACTATGACTGCAGAGGGCAGGTGGGGTGGGAGCAACTTTCTCTAAAGTGCAATTCAGAATTCTGTATGGAAGTGATGGGGTTTACCAGCATTAGGTTGAAATATTCTTATTATGTTGGTAGTATCTTGCCTTTTGCATTATGTACTGGGAATAGCACCCAGTAGATTATTTTGATTAGCATTCCACTATCACTATCAAGGTCTCTAAACACAGTAGAATGACATTTAGGTTTTAACAATAAACAATGCTGCTGGTTCATGCTACTTGCTCTAAAACAGTTGGTGAATGTGGTTAACACAGACCTTGTCCTAAGATACAAATGGTAGGTGGGAGGAGGGAGAAACCCCAAAACATTTACATAAAGGCTGTGTTTTTGAATATCAAATTGTACTGTAGACCTAAATAACCAGCTCTGCTGGGTAGGTGATATGTGATTCCATCTTTGAGTGCCTGATGCTTGTCTGGATCAGAGCACTTGGACAGCTGAGGTATCATGTGACAAAGCCA